>NW_016173103.1:0-12312 GCF_001687245.7 Rhagoletis zephyria
CGCCATCGGGAGCAACTTTACGTGTTTGCTTCATATTTGTCGCTGGAAAGATGTGTGCTTGTTTTGTATGGTCGTTGTTGTTTTTTTTTTTATTTACCGGTTTATTTTTATTTTGCGGTTTATTTGTATTTTTTATGTGTTTTCTTTATCACTATATATTTTGGTATTTGTTTTGTGGTGGTTGGTTGGAGGTGGGAGGATATGTTGTTGTTCCTTGAGTTGGTTCGTGGGTTATTGTTGTAGTCAGCTGCTTTTGAGCCCTTTACTTTATACNTTTGCTTATTTGATGTTTCTTTGTTTTGTTTGGCACTTCGCTGTTTTTTTGTTTTATCGGTGGTAACTTTTAACTTGTTTTTGTTTTCTTATCCGTGCTTATTACTTTTGTGTCGCGCTTTGAATCTAGAGTTCAACGTTGCTCTTTTGAAATTGAATACGCTTTTGTTTTGTTTCTTGTTGATGCAGCAAATCGTTTAGTAAACGAAATTATTTTGCGTTGTGGCTTTTATGGGCAATTTTTAGCTGCGATTATTTGTTGCTACGTTGGTACTATGTGACATTTAAGAGTATAAGTAAAAATATAACAAAATATAAAAAAACATATGTATGTATGTATATGTACTACGGTGACTAGGAGAAGTATTTTGCATTGCTTTTTCTGAGCAAACTTTCGTAAAAGGTCTAGTTTCTTAATTAGATTTCTTAGAAATATTTTGAGTATACCGTTTTATAGCCCATTCAATTTTAGTAGTACACAGTGCAAGTTTCCAGTTGATAAAAAAATTCCGTTGATTTTTGATATATTTTTTTTTTTTGCAAAAGGTGTTGAGAATTTTATTCCATACAAAAAAAATCATTATATGGAATAAAATCATTATAAAAAATTAAAGCCATTTTTTAGTCACTTCAAATTTTCACTAAAATTTAATAAACATACTCGATTTTTTTTTTCAAAAATCTGATTAATAAATTTGGAATAAAAATTTGCTGAATTTTCACAAATTTTGTCCAGAGTTTGAAATTTTGGATTATGTACATACATGGTTTTTATCATAGAATGAGCTCATACTCTCTTTATCAAAAAATAACGCAAAAAATATTCCATGAAAAAATACTTTGTATATCGAAAGAAGATCAATGTAAAATACTTCTGGGAGTCACTGCTTGTACATATATACATACATACATACATATCTATATATGTGACACCTGTCAGAGGGAAGTTTGATTTTTGTGGCCAAAGCATTGTTGGCTTCTTCACTTTGGAGTTTGGCAAATATTTAATAGATATTTTTTGCTCTTACGTTTGTATGTATGTATATATGTATGTATGTCCGTTTGTTTAACTGTAAAATATTAAAAATATAAAGAAAATATTTGAAAGTGTATCCGACATAAATATATATACATACATATGTACGTATGAATATTAAAATGCACATTTACTTATTACAATTTTAATATTTTTAGAGAAAAACTTTACTGCAATGCTTTTTTATAAGCAAATTTCCTTTGTACTTTCTATTGATTGGCTTTTCGATTTTATTGTTGATTTGTTTCTCTTAGATTCCATTGCTAAATCACTGAAATGTTTTATTTATTTGATGACATGCTGATTACAGCTTTTGACGTTTTCACGTGTTTTGCGGGCGTGCGTTCAGTTTCGCTATTCAACACTTATTGTCAGCGCTTATTTCCGGTACGTTTTCACAAAACAGATTGAAAATGGCAGATGCCAGCTCGAGTATTGCTGTTTTTAGCTAGCCTTGCATACGGTTGTTATTGTAAATGGAAATATATATATTTTTTTTGTTTTTTTCAGTTCATCAGATAGTGAACTTCGGTCTGATTGATGATTTATTTTAATTTTATTTATTTATTATGCTTAATAAATAAAGCAACCTTCAATGGAGATTTCTTAAATAAACTGTAAAAAAGTGTTTATTTATTTATTTTATTTATATAGGAATTAATGAGCCGTGTCATAGTTTAACGCTCTTGATAACGTTGCGAAAGTCTTGTTTAGCAAACAAAAGCATTGTGAAAAAGCTTGTAAAAACTTTTGAGCCAAATTTCGTTTTTTTTTGCGCCAGAGCGGAAATTAATATCGTCGGTGATACTGCAAAACGTTCTATGTCACTTATTACCTCTGGTTCTTAATTGATCTGTTATCTGTGTCTGATCACTTCTGGCACCCGTTCATCTTTATCAGCCAACGGTAGAAAGTTTTGTCATTCGTTTATTAGGGTGTAACGATTTACAGATGCATTCCGGTGCACGTAAGAGTCCATCTAAGTGTCAAGGGCACTAACAGACATAGAACGATTTGCAGTATCACCGACGATATATCGAATGCTAGAAAGTACTTTGTCTTAATTGGTCGATAACCAGCAATCTATCGTATTATGAACGTCGTGCGGAAAACTATTTGATTCTATGAACTTTGTATAAACTCAGCCAAACGCGATACTTTCACGTTAGACGTGTCTATTTCCTTTGTCTCATGGCGTTACTGTTAAACTATATCAACTCGGTTTTAGAGAATTGGGCTTCTATTCATCGGTCTTGCTCTTAATGTGGGCGTAGTACTCCTTCAACAGTGTCAGGCGGACGGTTTTAGGCTGAACGATAGATTCGACAGCGTGACAATGAAAGCCTGTAGGCAAAAGTCTTTGAGTGATATGTACCTACTCTGATTGCATCGGAAGAGATGCAGATAGACAAGGATACCTCGCAACACGCCAGGAGGAACAAAAAGAACGGCAATGGGTCTAAAATGGTCAAGTAGGAGATTTAAAATATACTAATAATGAAGTATTATGGGATATCACACAAGAGAAGTGCTTAAAGATGACATTGTTTGCTCCCCCATAAGAAATGGAACAAATCAGGAACTCCAACAGATATTGTCTTCGCTGCCGACTACTCTCCGGCAAACAACACAAACTCCTTCTAATTCCCCCAAAGGAGGTACACAGGCTGATAAACTGCTGCGAATAGAAGAGACTCCTTCCTCTGAACAACAAACAAAAAATACACTGGATTTGACGAAATAAATTATTGGACTTGGAGCTGTTGTAAGGTGTTCCTTATATTTCAGCAAATATCTACATAAGGACATATGTACTATGAATGTTAATCCCGGGATCCCAGCCTTTGCCTTTTTAGGTGACAAAAATTCCGGGATTTGCAATTTGCACTGATGGCAATAATAGAAGCTCCTTTTCTTGATGACCAGTATTGGCTATATTTATTTATTTTTTATTTAAAAATCAAAATTTTTTTAGAAATCTCTAGCTCATTATTTTTACTTATTATTTATTTTATGGTAGGAGAGATATAAGCTATTTTTTCGACTTATGTAGTTGACAAGTAATGAATATCTAAATACCGGGATTGTGATAACGACGTCCTGTGAATCCCGGGATCGTAAAAGGCGAAAACATTAACATCCCTAGTACATACATATTTGTAGGTATATGCCTGTAAAAAAATCAAATTTCATTTCCTTTTATAACGGACTTTTCAACATATTCAGAATTCGTTATGTAGAGGTTTTTGAGCCAACACTTCGTTATATAGGGCCTTTTGCTAATATATTCGGAAGGTTTTTAAGCTCAAAATTTCTTCGTTATACATATCTATGGAGCATTTTTGTATGAAAAATTTCGAACCAACGATTTTTTTTTCTTCAGCGAACTCAGCAAAACTTTTGTTACATTGAGTTTTTCGTTTTACCAGGGTTCGTTATATCGAGGTGTCACGGTATAAAAAATATCAACAATTTCCGAACGTTAATATATTATTTCGAATTAAAATTATTTCACTTTATTTTGTTTTATTTTATTTTAATTAATTTATTTCGTTTTTAATTGACTTCAAAAAAAGTAGGTTATCAATTCGTCGGAATATTTATAATTTTTTTTGTTTATGTTACCCCATAACTTTGGACCAAGTGAACTGTTTTGGATAATTCTTTATCGAATTTTTTATCGGAAACTTGACACCTCAACGGTGGTCCCGTACTAATTGGTTTTAGTTCCGATCATTGGATCATTAAAAAAACTAACGGTACTATTTTAAAATTTGTGTGTGTGTGTTAAGTACGTTTTTCGTGTAAATATTACTAGTTTAATCCATTTGTTTATTTAGTTTTATTTTTTTATTTTTTATTATTAATTTTTTTTTCTGTTTAATTATTTTTTGCATTGTTGCATTTAATTAATTTTGCGTCATTCTATTTCAACTTCTTTTTTCTGTTGCATTTGATTAATTTTATGACATTTTATTACAACTTTTTTCAGTATATATCACCACACTAATGTATTTTTAGTGCTCAATTTTACTAGATTTAGGCCACCTACAGCTAATGACGTCAGTAGTTAGCGCAAAAACCACCTACTACATATATCAATAAACACCTATGTATATGCATGTGCATACACACAGCCATACGTACATATGTATATATAAACACAGAAGTATGTACATAGTTAGTTTTTTTATGCAGTTTTTGCATTCGGACTTATGTAGCTGGTTGGTGCTGGGTGTATTTCCATTTTATTGCGTAAATAAAGAAAAGAAATATTTCAACCAGAACCAACAAAGCAAAAGGTAGCAGTGAAGCAAATGTGCAATATGAAGCAAAATCTCACAAAGCAAAGCAGTGGGCACTTGTAGAACATCGAAAAAGACCCTTTTAGTAAACGAACAAATAAAGCATGGCTTAATGCTATTTTGTTAAATTTCAATTTTTGCTGTTGTTGTTGTTGTTAAGTCCTCATTGGCAAAGTTTGCTTGGCTGGATTTTAATTGTTTTTCAACTGTTGCATCTTAACTTATAATATTGTGCGTTCAGAAATGCATCAAGCCAAAGCATCAGTATCTTTTATTTCTAAACTACAATTGATGGAAATATCTTATTTACGCAACTAAGTTCCGATTCGGCTTATAACCATTGTTGCGCATATTCGACATTCCTATCAATTATATTTTAGAAATAAAAGAGACTGATGCTTTGGCTTGATGCATTTCTGAACGCACCCATAGTCTCTTTTTGTATGCTTGTATGTTTTTTGCCAGCAGCCTAATTCAGGTTCTTGTTTCACTCTACAATCTTCTTTGTTTCTTTGTTGCTTAAATTTTTAAAACTTTTTTTATTTCTCATATGTAATCTACGGATTCTAAAAAGTTAACCGATTCGATTGTTTTTACCTAATTACTAAATGTTTTTATTATTTAGTAGCTTTTCTTAAATTTTTATTCGTTTACTAAATACTTGAAAAACACGAAAAACTCACAGAAAACACTTCATAAATCGCACAATTCCATCGTTCCAACTGACTGGCTCGTCGCTAACTGCTCAGCTGTGTGTGAGCCGAGTTTTTCTTTTATTTTTTGTTCTAAATTCAGAACTTGTCCGCACAACCGTTCATTTGTTACGTTTTTAAATTTTGCTGCTTCTTTTGTTCCGTATCGTTTGATTTGCCATTCAAGACTGAAACCACTCTGTTGGCGCAGCCACTGTTACTGCTGTTACAGCTGCTATGCATGTTTATACATATATACATTAGGATGGCTCACACTTTGCATAAAAAAAATTTTAGTTAACAATTTTTTTTCGCCCGTAAATAGCTTTTGCGTCTCAAAGACAAAATTGGCAGAGGATTCAAAAATAAATCAAACGCAAGGAGGTTTGCTATTTTCAAAGTGTTGTTCAAAACAAAAATGGCACAGCTAGAATGGAAACCGCCAAACCGGATTGACCAGAAATGCGACGAATTACTAATAATAAGCGAAACCCTGTGCATGAATTCAAGTATTTGAGTCTAACTCTGTCCTACGCTGGACAATCACACAGAATGTGCTGAAGTGAACTCACTTTCTGAGGAATCAAGGTTCTATTCGACTCTGAGTCTGAAAACTATTCACGGATCAGTCGTGTTGTCGATGCACCTAGCGAAGGTCTAGCAGCATACGGATTGCTCGTGGAGGTGAAAGATAGAGATCCCTCGGTTCTCTGAAATTTTGTGTATGACAACAGTCCCTTTAACGCGCCCAATGGCTTAGTAAGAGAGATTGAGGGTAGCCCACTGACTGCATTCTCTGCTGGATAGTCCTACGTTGGGCAGGCTGGAGCCGGTAGTGATGATTGCCGTGCATTATTCGAGTCATTTAAATATTTCCGTTTGACACGATTTTGCGGCCATGAAAAAATCAATTTTGCGGAGAGGAAGAAATACCTCAGTCGTGTGACCCAACCGCAATATTTTTGGATCAAAGACCGATGCCATTATTCTGACACACGCTTGCACATTTTGCAGCCTCCTCAGGAGTTTTAACTCTCCGCACGGCAACCGTCAGTCAAATCTATAGGCAGAGGCGTTACCGCAGCTTTACTCCTCAATTCCGTGCTAAAAATTTGCGCCTGAAACTATGCCGCTAAAATTTTACTGCATTTGACTAAATTCATTACGCATTTTTTAAAGCCCTAAAATTTAATTTTCGCAGCACACTTTTAGTCGTAATTCTGTTGAGTTAAATAGTTTGTTAACAGCTGTCCCCAGACCGGCCATAGATAGACCATGCATACATAAATTTCTATTAGTTTTCCTCCTAAATTCATTTTCTTTATAATAATTAGAGATATGAAAAAATACTCTTTCAATGATGCCACGAAAATAACAAGCTAGTACACTAAAGATTTCCCAAAGATAATTTTAAAATTCTTAGTATGTCTTTTAATATGTAGACGTAAAATTTGAATATTTTTTCCCTAATCGCAATTTTATCGCGAAATAAAATTCTTTTTTGGCGAGCGAAATGGATTGAGTTATTCAAGAATTAATAAAAATTGCATCCAATATCCATCATCTTAGACTATTCATTGAAAATAAAAACAATTTTATGTTTTAGGTGAAAAGCAAAAAAGCAAACTGTTTAGCTTACGAATAACTCCCATCCGTCAAAATTTAGTATGCGCTTTGTGGAATTAACGTTTTTTACGAGGCATCCTAATGTACATATGTATGTATATAAATATATGCATGTGTATGAGCTTAGTACATACATAAATATGCATTAATAGGCTTGATGTTATTGGTAACGCTGTCAGTGTTGCCACACATGCGCTTTTCCTACCACAACTGGTAGGTTTTTTTCCATTTGGTAGGTTGGTAGTAGGAATGTTAGTCCCGGGATTCCGGCCTTTTTGGGCGCAAAAATCCCGATATTTTTGGCAAATAATCCCGGAATTTTCGGGATTTGAAATTTGCACTGATGGAAATAATAGAAACTTCATTTTCTTGGCTATATTTATTTTTTTTATTTAATAATTAATATTTTTTTATAAATGTCTAGCTAATTATACATATAGCATCGTGTGATAGTAAATTTTACACACAAAAATCAATATATTCGCGAAACCATGGGCTAAATATTGTAAGATTGCTTTTTTAGTTTTCACTCTGACATCAGTAATCCAAAAATGATTTAAAAAATTCAGTGAAATGTGCTTAGAGAAGAAATATGAGTATTAAATTAAAGAGGAAATTCTGTAGAATTTAATCAGATTCAATTCTTTGGAACATAAGGACTAATAAGTATTGAAAATGTCCTTTTAAAATTGTATCCTTGAAATTTCGCAATATTTGCTTTTGCTTTCTAACTTTATCAGCTTAAAAAATTACCTATTCGTCCTTGTGAATCCAAAAAAATTTAATTTTTAAATTCTAAACAAATTTACTCCCATATTATTATTCTACATTGCATTGAATTTTTGAAATAATTTTTAGAGTTTTTCATATCTTTGCAATTACAAAGTCACTTAAAATAAATATTGACATCAGAGAAAAAAAATAAAAACGCCACTTTAAATAAAAAATAGGTTTCAAACCCATTCATTTATTATTTATTTTATGTTAGGAGAGATAGAAGGATTTTTTATCGTTTTAAGTTATTGAAAAGTAATATCTAAATCCCGGGACTAATCCCGGGATCCCAGGATTGTGATAACCACTACTCGCAAATCCCGGGATCGGAAAAAACGGAAAAATTAGCATCCCTAGTTGGTAGGCTCGGCCAAACACTAACATATGTGTAAGCGCCAATCTAACGCTCAAACTGTAGGGGTCTTTCAATACGGTAGTAAAACCCTTTGTTACATATGCGGCACTGGCCTGGTGGCCAAAAGCTTAGCAAGTAAACGCCAGTGCCACTGGTGCGCGTGGTCATTACAAGAGGTAAACGCACCGGTCCAACGGATGCCCTTGGTGTCATTACAGTCATTCATCCTTTGTCTATTCTGATTGAAAAGGAGGCCTGCTGGAACGTTTTACGGCTGTCCAATACGATCAGCATGAAAAGTGGAGATCTTCGGGGTCATTTGGACGTTCTGAAGCCATTCCTGGATGATCCCCAGTTGTCCTTCTACAAACTCTACATAGTCAGCCATCATTACTATAATTGACGAAAGGTCCCAGGTATGGTATACCGGCGGATCGAAGATGGACGACGGAGTACTGGGGCAGGCGTACTAGGACCAATATTCCAATGGGCTCCATGTTCCAAACGGAAGTTTTCGAAGACGAAGTCTGTGTTTGCGAATGTCTTCATTGATGGACAAATGGGACCAGAATAAATATTTAGTCGGAAAGTCAGGCAGCGTAAAAAGGCGTTAGACTCTTTCAAAACGGCGTCAAGACTTGGAGACAGTTGTAAAACTTTTATGAGCCACCTCTGAGCGCACAATAGTCTAACGCTGTGGTGGATTCCCTGAAATGAAGACAACGAGTGGGCTGCCTGTCTCGCAAAGCGTGGAGCCCAAATACGCATGCATGGTCATAAGCCTTTCTGCGGTATATTTAAAGGATACATTGCAGAAGTACTGAGGGGCTGGGAAGAATCTCAGATTGCTGCTCACAAGCGGAAGTCAAGGTAAATGAGACAATCCAAAAGATTCATAAGCTCCTTCAGAAGTAACTCCGAACGACTCCTTGAACTTAGCCGGGAGAGTCTTAGAACTCATACTGGCATCCTTAAAGAACACTGCAAGTTAAGGTACCATTTGAATAAAATTAGGCTTTCTCTAGAGACCGACAGCAAATTTTGTGGGCTGGGTTTAGCACAAAAGATCTTATAGCGAGTATTCCTGACGTAATACTAATAAAAATAATAATATGTATGTTGAAAGAGACATATGTACATTTGTATAAGCCTGTACAGAAAAAATAATTGTTTAGACAGTTAATTTGTTTTTATTGTACCAGCTGCTTTAGTTTTAATAAATGTTATTTTATCTTTAACTTTATTAAACTTGAACAAATTAAATAAAAAACTTTAAAAAAGTTTGGTAGGTTTTGGTTGGCCTTGGTAGGTAAAAAAATTTGTCCGTGGCAACACTGATTGCTGTATTGGTGATCTTTGGATCGTCGACGCGCGACTTGCCTTTATTCATGAGCAGATGGGAGGGTGAGGTAAATGTGTTAACAGCAGTGCGGTTATAAGCAGCCGGCAATGGCAATAAAGTAAAGAGATATAAAATAAAGCAAACGAAAATACCAACACCAAAACAATGAGAGTCACAGAGAGTATAGACTGGCAGAGTGCAGATGCATTATTGGGGAGGACAACCGCTGTGAGACTCAACATTATAGACTGCACTTTGCTAAACACACATAACCGCTTATGTACATACATTGCCACAAGCTTTTCTTTATTGCTCTTGTGTTTATGCATCTGCGACGAGAGTGCAACGGACGTATGTACATACATATATATGTACCATGTATGTAAGTAAATATGCATTTATGCACATGCATACAGATAGGCAAACAGGTAATGTGCGCTCTAGCGTCTTATGCTGCACAGCTGATGCAGCGTCATCAACCGATGCGTCGACGTTTACCGTTCGCGTTCATTGCACGGTTTTTTTTTTTTTGTTTCTTGTCTGCTATTTTTTCCGGCGTTCAAAGTGTGCCGTCATAGTTGGATGCTTTGTTGATATTTAATGTTTTTTCCGGTATTTTTTTTATTTGTTTGCATGATACTCGTATCCACATATGTAAATAATTTTTTTTTTTCGGTAAAAAATATCACAAAGAAAAAGCACAGTAAACGAAAAGTAAATGCTAAGTGGAAGAGCAAATGGGGTACATGCAAGCGTAACTAATACTAGGTGCTAGAAAAAGTCACGTGCTGCTTAAGCGCCAAGCCATATATACATACATACATGTCAGCAATTTTAGGATGCCGCGTAGACTCTAGCCCGCCCCATGCAAGTTAGTCGGTTTGTAAACGAGTGTATTTGTGCTGCGCGCCAGAAGAAAATAAGGAAATGTCTAATAAATAAAAGCAAACAACCAGCGACAATTTCGCTAGCTCAAAAAAAAAACACTAAGCAAAAAAATTTGTAAGCAAATTTTTAGCTATGGATGTGCATTTGTATATATGAATGCACTTATACAGTATGTATGTAGGTACATAGGTGTGTGTGCATGTTGGAAAAGTAAACATCGCACAAGTTGGAGGCAAAACGCTCACTACTACTCGGCTGTTTCGCAATTTACCTTTCACATTGCTCTGATTTAGCAGGCAAATTTAAAGTTGTTATTTTTGTATTTTCACCGATTTTGTTTTTGTTTTTATGTATTAACATTGTGAAATTTTACTTGTTATTTTGAAATTATAAATGTAAGTGAATTTTGAAAATTTGTAAATTACTTTTAATATTTTTTGGCAACTGCAGATTTTTACTCGCACACATTTAATTTAAAATTACTATTCTTTGCATTGTGTACATTAGACCGTATCAGAAAAAAAGTTCGCCGTAAACCGTCGAGTCTTAATTTTTTTGCACGGCAATTTGGAAAAAAAATTTGCCGAACGTAGGGGTCGCGCCTTAAATTTTTTCATAATTTCGGCATTAATAGTCGAATCCTAAAGTATGATACATACATATGTATATCGATGTCTTTGTCTCGAGGAGAAATTTTTTTGTTCCAAAGTTTAAGTACCCCGTTCGATTTAGTACTTACCTACCAGATCTCAATTGTTATAACCATAAAGTACCACCCTAACGGCAGTAAATTATAGCTCTCCAAAAATCATTAAACTTTTGAGTATTCAGTAGAATTATTTAAACATTTTTTTACTGCCGAATCTATGAGTTACCTAAAATTATAAAAAGGCTTGGCAAAAATATTTTCGAAAATACCTTGCACAAATACTTTACGACTCAGGGGTGTATGGCGAACCAAGGTGGTACGGTCTAATGTACATATCGAGACCTGAGTGGAAGATCGACCTATTTCGGCAGCCTGTTCGAAAACGGTCTATCTCAGAAAACTTTTCAAGAACACTCTATTTCAGAGTTCGTTCGTTTAGGCACATATGTATGCATGATTGTAATTAATTTTTTAAGACAAATTTTATTTTTTTTTGTATTTTTTTCTCTGTTTGTTATAAACTTTTGCAAGGAAAATTTCATTAAAATGTATATTTTTTATTTAATGTAGAGTCAACCAAAATGCATTTTTTAAGGAGTTTTAGAGATAAAAAAAAAATTATTTATGCTTTGAATTAATTTGTATACAACTTTTATTTATTTCACATTTTAAAGTTTTAGGTTTAAGAAAAAATTTCGAATTAGTGTTTTACTCATTTGCAGACCAAATTCTTTTAATATTTCTTTCACTGAATAGATTACTGAATATTTTTTTTTTCATTTGGGATAGTGTGCATTGCTTCAAACTTAAGGTTTAACGAAATTATAATTGAAACAAAGAGCAAACAAAATTTAATTATATATTTAATTTTTTAAATACATAAAATTTTTAAAACTAACAGCCGGTTTCACCAATTTAAATAGAAAATAATTTTTTATTTTCTGTCAATTCCCATATACAATTCAAGAAATTGGCTGTAAAATTCATAGTTCTCCGAAATCTTGATTTTTTTTTATAAAATTTTGGTTTTAAAATTATAATTGAAAAATACAAAACATTTCTTTTTACTCCAATTTATTAAATAAATTTTGTATAGCTGAAATTCTTAACTAATCATTGCGAACTCATCGAATTTGAATTTTTTTTAATATCTTTTCCAAAATTAAAAAGTTTTTAAATAATTTTCTAATTTTGTAAAAACTAAAACATACAACAAAATCGATAACTACTTACATACATATGTATGTACGTATAATCCTTTCATAATTCCCCGAAATCCTATCGAATAAAATTTTTATTGTTATAAATTTTTTTTAACTTTAAGGCTTTAAAGCATAGCTGGGCACACCAACACAGTCTCATTTTGTCATGG
>NW_016173104.1:0-12312 GCF_001687245.7 Rhagoletis zephyria
ATTTGAACAATGCTTAATGTTATACATGCATTTTCTTACATACATACATGCATAAGCACATGTTTATGTATTAAGCATTAAGCAGATGCAATATGTGCAGACGTTGAAACTTTATTTTTAAACTTGCACTAAATTAGCAGGTAGAAAAACGAAAATGATACCAAAGCGTGCGATCGAATAAGCAGATGAAGTTGCTATTAGTTTTTTTTTTATCATTTGATACATTTCTGCCACTACCGCTTCTTGCTGCAGATGCTTAGCTAAATATGTATGTACATACATACATAGATATGTATGTATGTATTTGCAATTGGCACGCCACGTCTGCGTGTTGGCCACCAATCGCAGCTAGTCGCTGGAAAGTTGTGCAACGACCGGGACATCATTGTTGCAACATGGAGTACAAAGTTATTTTTAAGACAGGAATTGTGAAGCCGAATGCTTAACCAACAAATATCATGCGCCAGCTGCGTGATTGGGCCAGGTGGTGGGGCCGTTGTCGATCGCAGTGTACGTGAATAAGGGGGGCGTATGGCGGTGGTGGTGACAAATCGTTGAAGAATTACCAGTACATACGTACATGCATGCACTGTATGTACATAAATATGTATATATATGTACTTACACATACTGAATATTCATTTGTACTTACAANCCCGTTTTATTGCCGCTTTTTATCTTGCTCTTTAGCTGCAATCAGATATGATCGGAAGGAAATTTTTCGTCGTTTGATGCCATCTTTTTTTTATAAGTAGGTACTTTACAGAGTGCATACATATGTATGTACTTATTTGGAATTCTACGAACGTCCACTAAGTGCAATCAATTTAATGCTCGTTGACTCATTGCCTTTTTTGTTTTAAAGATTTATGTATTTGTTTTTCCAAATTTTTAAATCATTTTCGTTGATAATTTCGCCTTTAAAATTCTTAAAAGGCCCGAAATTAATCGCTGCTACGTACATATGTACATTGTAAGTGCGACATGCAATCAAGCAGAAACTGTCACTTGTCAAGATCAGTAGCGTCATGCAGTATAAAACATACAACAAGTCTTTGTTTTAACAATGAATTTCGTATATGCATATTCATTTATTTGTAAATATGTATGTATGCACATATTTACGTACATATTTATTTATATTCTTTAATGATTAATTTTCACCGCAAAAAAATAAAGTATACAATATGGCAATTTCGTGTGATATTGCAATACCTACTTGATTCACTTCCGTAGTAAAACGGTATACGGTATCGATCATATCTATAGCACGCCATTTCAAAGTATTTTTTTTTGTCACTTACAGTGGGGAGCAGTGATGAGTACAGGGTCGTTTTTATTAAATAATTGCAACAAATTTTCATTAAAATTGCGAGCTTTTTAATCTGATTTTTTAGATATTTTTTTGTTTTGTAGCCCATTAAATTTTAGTAGGTAGCTTTAGTGGTTTTTGTTTTCGTATAACAAATGGAATTTTTAAAAACTGGCGCTGATTTTTTATTTATTTTTTCTTTGCAAAAAGCCGTCACAAAAAAAAATCTCAAAAATCAACGCATACTGCAAACTGCATACTCAAAAAATTATATTAAAAAAATCAGATTAAAAAGCTCAACATTTTAATGAAAATTTGTTAAATTTTTCCAAGCTCTATATAAAGTTTGAAAGTTTGATTTACATATGTGGTTTTGGTTAAAGCATGAACCATATTTTTATGAAAAAATAACAAAAAAAAATTTTACTTTAAAACCTTGCAAGTATTTAACAAACATGACCATAAACATAAAGGGCAAACAATATCACTTTGAAATGGCGTGCTATAGATATGATCAATATCTGGTTATAACCAGTACATCATTATCGACGATTTGGACGTCATACATATAACATGGAATCGATAAAGCAGTTGCTGTATTTAACCGGAGCTTCTACCTGCGATTTGTGTTAATCAGACATTGAACAATCGGCCCTAAGTATCATTTGGAAATTTAAAATCGGGCCGAAATCGGCGTCGTTATATAAACGTGTATCTGCCACGTAAAAACGCCTACCAATGAAAAGAGCAAAATGACCTCGGATGACTGGCCCCCCAAACGTTGACGACCATCGCTCACGAAATAAGGACTATGATTTATGGGTGCATATGTCCAGATCCTCTATAGGCAAGACATAAGGCTGACATCACTGCAATCCAGGAAATGCGATGAACGGGATACGGCTGCAGGAAATATGCAGCGTGTGACATCTATTATAGCTGCCAGGAGACGGCGCAAAAATTTGATGTCGCGTTTTTGGTTGGGCGGAGACTACGACACCTCGTCTCCAGGTTCAATCCCGTCAATGAACGAATCGCCACAATCCGCATCAAAGCTACGTTCCACAACGTGAGACTCATTGTGAGGTCCGTATGCGCCTCTGTGCAATAAAGAACGTGCGTCAGGCAACGAGGTGAAGAAAGTTCGACGTCGAGAAGCTGCATTCACAACAGACAGACGAGAAATTTCGCAATCGACTATCAATCTTGCTTAAACAAGAAACTCTTCAACGACCGAATACAAATGAGAAGTGGGAAACCATCTCCCAATTTCTTCGTGCCGCTGCGGGATAGGTGGTTGGATACTACCGTCCAATCAGGAATGACTGGTATGACAAAGAGTGCCGCGCGCCGCTGTAGACGCTGTAGTACGCAGCATACAAAGCCATACTGCAGCCAATAGCTACGCGAGCGACGCTGGAACTATACTACGAGATGAGGACGGAGGAGAGACGTATATTTAAAAAAAAAAAGAAACAAGAGGCAGAAAGCCGTAGAAGCGGATGGGATATACTTGAGATGTGGAAGGAACACTTCTCAACGCTTCTGAATGGCGACACAGTTGGGGAGGCGCGTTTGAAGACACAGGTGGCGTTGCTGAACTGTCTCAGGTCGGTTTAGGTGTTGCCTCATAGATGTAAGAAATAGACGAGGGGCAGATATCGACAATGTTCTTGATCATCACCTTAAATATAATAGTACATTTACTTCTTCGTACGGAGTCGGTCAAAGCGAGCGCTTACTCTGAAAACAAACGACCACATCGCTATTTACTGAGAGGTTAAAAAAAATCCTCAAGTGCTTTCCAACTTTCGGAGCCAAATTAAAGAACGGACAGCCACCATCTCGGACATGCCGAGTAATCAGTAGGTCAGCGATGGGAGGAAATTAAGACTATCAACCGTTCAGCAGGTGACACAGAGATTGGCAGGCCACTGCGCGGTTTTCGTCCCTCGATGTCCTAGAAAACTGGGGATGCTTATTATTGAGCGGGTGCAACTAAGAGCAGCTTAGCCTCTGTCAGCTCCTCAGCGTGTCGACTATGCATCGAAGCATCGAAATTATCGATGTTTTGCTTCGATGCATTGAATATTTTTCACTCGATGAACTTGTTTGAAAATTTACATCTCAAATACATTGAAAAAAAGTGAGTTTGACCAAAAAATTGAAATGGCTCCAGAAAGTTCCGTTAGGAACTTAATTAGCACAATTGCCGTAATTAATTTGAAATTTTGAACAATTTTGCTAATAAAATATTTTGTTGTGAAATGGGGAAGTCCTAGGCAATCGATGTACATTTCGACGCATCGAATCAAAGAATACATCGATGTATTCTTGCGACAGACAACTCTATTACAAACTTCTACAGAACTGGGAAATCAAATTTGATTTTGGTAGTATATTTGTGTATAAATTACTCTTTTCCAAAAACATAAAATGTATACATAAGGCCAAACACAAAACAGCCGAACCACACGGGCCTACAGAAGTCAATTTTGACGGAGCTCAATGTCAATAGAGTGGATGTACCACACGATCGTCTGTCTGAGTTAGACGAGTTATGGCTAATTGCACAGTGCGTAGTTACCTCAGAATCGGCACTTAACTAGAGATTTTGAGTACAAAAATCTGTAGTTAACTGCCGATTCTGAGTTAACTACGCACTGTGGAATTGACCCTTAGATGTTCAGGCTAGTGTTGCATGTTCTATATACCGCTTTATTTGAGTTTGGTCGGTCAGTGTTGTCATCGAAAATGCTCCTGATCCGCATTAAGTTTGAGAATTAATTCCAGGACTTAATCCGGATTAACTTAAGTTAATTCCCGAGACAATTCCAAATCAACTCTGTCATATGTCTATGCACACAGTGTGCATATGTAGCCGGACACCGGCCTTTGTGAAAACTTCCTGAACTGCATCTACACATTTTCTTATTTACCCATACGTATGTACATTAGACTGCATCACTCCCCATAAAAAACTGTATTATTTTTCCATTGGAATTAAAAAATCTATTATATTTTAAGGCGTCCAACAAAATATTTCGAAAAAATATTAAGCTTTAAGTGAGCTGGACCGATTTGAAAATACCTCCAAAAATTGAATTTTTTATGAATAAAAATAGTTTCTTAAAGATTTTTTTTTTGAAAAAAATCCCCTCAAATGGCAAAACGGTTTAAGCTTAAAAAATTGCATAAAAATATTAAAAAAAAAAATTTACAAAAATTTTGAACGGAATCGTTATGATGAGATTTTTGATGCTGTTTTTTGACTTTTTTCAAAGATTCGTATAAGCAAAACTTGAATAACTGAACCTACACTATTCCGATTTAGACTTAAGAGGTGTCATTGGAAAGATATTTTCTCACCCTTTTTATTTCTTTGCTAATAAACTCATTCAAAAGATGAAAGAGAAAGGTAGGATGAAGGAACATCTTTCAACGTTGAATTAAGATGTAATGGTATTTGAAAAAAAAAATTGGGACACGAATGACTTTTTTGGACAGAAATAAAAACAGTGTAAAAATAACTTTTTACTGAGATCCCACAAGTCTAAATCAGAACAGTTTTGGCCCAGTTATTCAAATTTTCGTAAATCAATCTTTGTAAAAAGTAAAAAAATAGCGTCAAAAATGTCATTATTGCGATTCCGTTGAAAAGATTTTTAAATACTTTTATGCAGTTTTTTTTTTAAACTTAATCTAATTTGTCATCTGAGCGGACTTTTTTCAAAAATCCCTTAAGAAACTATTTTTATTCATAAAAAACTCCATTTTTGGAGGTATTTTCAAATCGGTCCATCATCACTAAATCTTAATATTTTTCCGAAATATATTGGTGGACGTCTTAAAATATAATAAATTTTGTAATCCCGGCAGAAAAACCGCAACTTTTTTGGTGATGTCTAATGTACATTTATTTATTTTTTTTCGAAAATACTATATAGTTGTGTAAGTTAGTAAATTTGAACAGGAAAAATACAATGGGCATTTGGGAATAATTTTGGTCTCTCGAAAGATACGGAAGATACTCGTATCTGATTGGTTTTTGCATTACAAACCGAAATATATATGTTATATGATACATTGATACAAATATACATATACACTGAGGAGCAAAACCGGAACAGTAATACATAATGTGAATTTTCTTGCCCAATATTCGCAATAGGTATATGAAGACTGTTTTGTAATCAAGTTTCGGATTTCACATTTCCTACGTCTATTTCATCAGAAGGTCATAAACACAATAATAAATCAAGCATAAAAAGAAGAAAATTGCAAAAAAAAACGAAGCAACTAGATTGTTTCAGTTTTGCACCAGATAGAAAATTTTACCATTTTCTTAACTTTTGATAAATTGGACATAACCAATTTGAAAATTTAGGTTTTATGGTCACCTTGAGATACTTTCGCACAATTTTTAGATGAAACCTGTTGAGATTGCATACCGGTTTTCCTCAACGCTATGCCCAAAATTTTGGATGCGATTGGTTGAATTTTTGCAATTCAACAGTGACATTTTCAAACACTTCCATAAGTAGGTATTCTGTCGGACTCAAATCTGGGCTTTACGCAGGTTTACTCTATCATTATAAAACCTTGGGATATCTACCTATTTGGCCCCAGTTTCGGGGAATGTTTCTTATTATTGTCCTGTTTGAATTGATAAAAGCCTGCTAGTAATGTCCTCACAAATTGCCATATCATTTGGAAATGTTAATTTATTGTCACTTTTCTTTCTACCATCAATTTTTGCCACAGTTCTTGTTCTCCTAAGGCGTAACACGGCCCTAATTCATTAAATGTACCCATACAAACCTAATAGTTGAAATATTTTGGGGAGTTAGGCGTAACCCTGACGCATTTCCACAGCACCTGAACCAAAGGTAAAATATCAATTAATATTAATTTTTGGTGGAATAGTGTGGCCGTTTATGAAAACTTTAAAATAATACCAATCCAATATTTTTTCTTGGTAAAAAGGCGTTTCTGACTAAAAATTATTCTGGTTGTCAAGGCAGGCTTTCTCCTCTCTATCTTTGAGCTGCAACAACATCTTACATAATGTCTAGTCACTTCCTTTGTGCTGAAAACGCAGTAATTTTTGATTTGGAACCAAAGTTTATTGGTATTCAGAGATCCTCCAATATGCCCAGCCTGGCAAATTGTATTTTTTGTGGTCTATTGACCTTGCAGACTGAGGTCCGCCCTTTTATCGCTTCTTTAGATAACTATGTATGTGCACTTAAAGCTCTCAATGAGCCAGAAGTCCTCTTAGAATTATAAAATTTAGCAATTACTAAGAGGGTGCAAAACTTGAACAATCCAGTTAATTTTTATTTGGTAATTTTTTTCTGAGTTTCCACATATGAATGTTAAAATTTTTATTGTCAAACGTTGAGTTAAACTGAAAAGTACATTACCACAAATTTAACTTTCCGTTCTGTTTTTGCATTTTTGCTCTTCAGTGTACTTAAAATCGCCTTGCGCAATATGTATCTACATATGTATGTATGTACATATGTAGCTGTTTATGAATGCACAGTATTTGATCACGAGCTTATTTCATGACAGTTAATTATTCATACATACAGTTGTTATTTTAAATTTCTCTATTGCCAATAGCTGCTAACTAAAAATCCAAAACTTTATTGTTATCTGCGTAGACTAAAGCCAGTAAGAGTATGTTTGAAATATATACATACATTTGTTTGTATATATAGTTTGTATGTAGTTTTTTATATAATTTTTTACATGGAGGAAACATCGAAATCCTACACTCGTCACTGTGGGACTTTAGCTCGAACTAAACCTACTACTGTCCAAGTACTGATCCCCACGGTACCACCGACAGGTATCTCGTCGGGAGGGGATTTGATCAATAGGCTTGGACGTTCTTTTCAGTCGGATGCACTCAGTCCAGGGCTACAACTACCAGGTTTTGCCACGTCTTGTTTAAAATTAAATATTTTTTTAAACTATTTACTTATCTCTTAGATAGAGATACAACTTATAATTTAGAAAAAAAAAATACCTTAGAATTATGGCATGGCTTATCGCTCCTTTTTGTCGCTGGTATTGCATTGATCAGGCTTACAGGAGAGATGAGTTTCAAATGCGTATACGTACATATGTATATAAAGTGACTCAAACAAATGACCTCGTGTTGATTTTCTTCAAATAGCCGTTTGAAACTTGCGCTTCATTAGACTCAAATTCTATGGGCTACAAAACTGCATACCCAAAAATTTTCTAAAAATTCAGAATAAAAGGTAGAAATTTTGATGAAAATTAGTTGAATTTTTTCAAATTTTGTATATCGTTTCAAACTGTGATTTACACGGTTTTGGTTGAAGTTTAGACGATATTTTTATATAAAAATAACAAAAAAATTAGCTAAAAAAACATTACGAATATTTGAAGAAAATCAACACGTGTATATTGGCTTTGCAGTTGGAACGGCCAAAGTTCCAGTCCGGGCCTTCGCTTCGAGTGCAAGAATCTCAAGGCCGTAGAGCTTAGGCGGCTTGAACGGTCTGGATTCCATTCCGTGCCTTCGCTTTAATTCGTGAATTTCATGTTTAAGAGGCGATCAGGAGTTTCTAAGCCGCACTGGCTTGGTCGTTGGAACGGCCTGGGTTCCAATCCGCACAGCACCTGCTTTTCGGGAACATGAATTCGAAATCCGCCCCGCCTTGGCGGTTGGAACGGCCTAGGTTCCAGAACGCGCCTACGGTTTGGTTAGTGAACTTCATGATAGCTGAAACACAATGCCGGCGAACGCCGAATTGGGCGATGCTGTCGTTCACCGTTCTCTCAAAGAATACGTGGCGGACGTCTTCTGCTAGACCACTTCCGCAGTAGTCGCAGTACGCGTCGTGCTCATGTATAAATTTAAACAGGTCTGCTTTAAAACAGCCATGTTCGCTCAATAACTGGCTCTGATAAAAATTTTCTTCGCCATGCGGTCTATTAATCCAGGATACCAGATTTGGTATGCAGCGGTAGGTCCAACGACCCTTAGTCATACTAGTCGGTCTATTTAAGTTACAGCATGCGGAGCAGATGACAGCAGCATCGATTCTTTTTCAAGCATATCAACGGGTACCATACTGACGATTACGAAAGCTGTTTCGCCCGACACGGTTCTGAGGGCCCTGCAAATTCGGGTCGCACACAAACGTTATGTTGAGTTGACTCCGCGGAAGTACAAATATACGTAAATAAATATGTAAAATGTCTACATACTTATGTGAGTTTTACAAAAATGGAATGGAATTGAAACCTCTTGCATCAACTATGATGCAAAAATAAAATTTCTAAATCCATATTGCAGTGTTTCAATTTTAGAACGCTAAAACTGTCAACACTATCCCGGAGCAGACATATGTACATACATACATATGTATGTATAGCCAATGCATATTTATACTATACTTACATATGTACATTAGACTGGATCACTCCCCATACAAACAAAAAAAAAAACGGTATTGTTTTTCCATTGGAGTTTTAAAATCGATTACATTTGAACCACCAAACTATTTGGGAAGAATATTAAGAGCTGGACTAATCTGAAAATACCTTTGAACGACTTTTTAAAGTATTTTTTGAAAAAAGCACCTCAGATGACAAAACACTATAAGCTTAAAAAATTTGCTTGAGAAAATATAAAAAAAAAGTTTAACGGAAGCGTAATAGTGAGATTTTTGATGCTGTTTTTTAATTTTTTCAAAGATTTTTTATTTTTACGCAATTGTTTAAGTTTAGCTGTTTTGTTATAAGAGGGGATTTAAAAAAAATATACTATTTTTATTTATAAAAAATTTAACTATGGGAGGTATTTTCAAATACAGATTTAGCTCACGTAAATCTTAATATTTTTGCGAAATATTTTGGTGGAAGTCTTCAAATATAATAATTTTTTTAGTCCCGGTGGAAAAATGGAAATGTTTTTGGTGGTACAGTCCAATGTATCTACATATGTGTATATATACAAATGTATGTAATCATAATCCCGCTTAGTAAATTTTGTTTTAGTGCAGCTGCATTACGGTGCAGAAAACAATGCGACCGTCAAATTTGGAATTGCTATGAGAGATGTTTTAAAAGTAGTAACGTAGGTATCATTCATCAGTAGTACCTAAGAACATATGTATGTACATATGCACGTATGTGTACATATGTATCTGGTAATGCCTTTGTTTAAACCATAATCTGCCACACCAATACACTTGCGCAAAGTATTTAAGTGCTATAGGAAAAATACCTGACGGGGGTTTTGTAGCAAAAAAAATAAATATATGCATAAGGATATCCTTCACTTCTTTAGTTGTTTTTTATTAGCCCCAAAATACAAAAAGAAAGCAAAAATGCTCTTAATAATAACTGTGAACATTTATTGAGGCTGGATTCATTTCAATTGGAGACTCCATAAAGTTTCTGGTTTTTATTTTCTCCTTTTTTAAGCCAATAAATATAGAATGAGGATGAGAATATACTTATGTGCATATATCGTATTATAACGTACTAAATGAAATTGATTTTATATATTTAAAGATGTATTGATTTTAATTTAATATTATTTAGGTGCCAATTGTTAAAAATTTTCCTAAAGGGATATGCTTACTTTAGCTTACCTCCATAGAATGTTATTATATTCTAAAAGACGATTATTATCGCAAAGCAAATGTGCACATGTAAGTGTGTCAAGAAAGTGATTGATAACAACGACGCAAACCAAACCAAACAACAACAAATTCAACAGGTGATAATATTTAGAAAAGCAAATATGTATATACTATATATATTTAGATATGTATTTATGTATATACAGTGAACGCTCCCATAAGCATACACCGATGGTCACCTACTTATTGCCCGCCTATGAGAGATGTCCACTTATGGGAATTTCGTAAAAAACAAAATAAAATTCAAAATCAAAAAAAAATTAAAAAAAAATGAAATTGTGGGTTTCTAAATTAAAATAATATTTATTCTTCAATAGAAATAGTATGAATTAAAAATAAATTCAAATTTATGGCGTTTTCTTTCCTAACGACAAATCTCAGTGCTAGTAGGGCTAGTACACTGAGGGAAATAATGCATAGTAAAAATGAATACTTTATATTTGATTATCGTTTCAAAATGTTCGTATTTAAAAATAATATTTTCATACAAAATCTATTACGCACGTATTTGACTGTTCACATCTGAGTGTGTATATGTAAGTGTACATACGCACCCCAAGCATGCAGAGCGCCGCTCTGAGAGCACACACACACACACACACATACATAGCACACAAGAATGATAGAATACATTCAATCGTGCATAGCACATGTTTATCCGTACAAATCGCGTGCTGTGGTGTTGATGGATATTCAACATTTGAAAGCAGATTTATATGCCTGGGTGTAGCTGAGTGCGCAAAGATGCTTGCCAAAAGTTGTTGATATCCGGAGATGGTCGGGTTCGAATTCCACTGCAGGCAACATGCAACTTAAATTTTTTTTTAGTTTTTCTCTTGATTATTCACTTCACGGATGCTTTTTCAGTACGAACGCGGTCATTTTAAAATGCGCGTAATTGAATTGAATATTTACCAATATACAGTACTTTCGTTGACGTTTATAATAAGATCAATTACGTTTCTATTTGATTTTAATATTTTTTTCCCTCAGTGTACATATGTGCGGGGCCCCAGGCGATTCAAAATTGCTCAACAAAAACCGCTTGCCTCAAACTACCCAGCAAGTAAACTTTTGCCCCAATAGGAAGAAAGGATGAAGGAAGAAGCTACAAAAACTTTATAACGCGGCCACATACAAGTGTGTTGATTCGTTGATTCGGAAAACATTAGAAGAGTTTTGCTATATAAACTTCCCATATGCATTGACTATATAGCCCGGACTTTGCCTTAGATCATAATTTGTTCCGATCTTGGCAGAACTCCGTTCATGGTGCTAAATAGCTTCCAAGTAAGCTTGTAAAAATCATTCGATAGAGTTTTGCGCCTAGGAATCACAGAATTTCTAAAGTGATGGAATTGTACATTTACCTGAAAAATGGCAAAAGGTTTTCATCAAAAGGTTTCATAAAAAATTAATTTGAATTGTGAGAAATATGCTTTCAAAATTATTGTACGAAATAAAATTATATCCTCACCTTATCATCTGTGGATCATCAAGTGTTAAACCTCACTTATAAGAACCAATCAGTGGGTTCTTAAATAAAGGGTTAAGGCTTTCACATAGAACCATGTATATGATCAATTTATTTAATAACAAATTTGAAAGCTTGATTTAATTTCAAAGTTTTCCTGTGTACAAAATTTAAATTTCCGTAACAAACCAAAAATTATATAAACAATAGTAATCAATACGACGAGGTACATACCCTATGTCATTTATTTGCAAGAAACACAAGATTTCTTTGGAGCACCCTCCTGATCATTTTAGAAAAAATGAACACAAATTTACGTGGTTCAATTATATGTACAAAACTGTATGCTTCTATTAGAAATAAAGTGATGTGGTAATGTGGTTTCCTAGGCCAGTAAATAAACTTGTAGTTGCCAACTGACTATACTCGTACGTTTTAAATACAGGTGTGAAAAATATTCGTAAATATGTTCATATCTGCCCAGTAGCGAAATTCCTTAGTACTCAACTGGCGTGATTCCATCGATTTTTCATTTAAGAAACTGCAGCTAATTTGGTAAAAAGCTACCACGACACAGCAAGAATCAACTACCCCATGAAATTTAACGCAAAATACTTTGTAGCTCTGTGTTATCATTGTTACTGCCTGCAGACTGAAATATGTAGCACGCAATTTGTTTTATTGCATTTTCCCTGTAGGGGCAATCAGACAGTAGTTAAAATATATGTATTTGTACATACATACATATGTATATATGTGCCTGTGTGTATCCACATTTACTATATTTGATTATAATTGACAGCAATGGGGTAGTTAGTTTTGTGTTATTAGCA
>NW_016173105.1:0-6787 GCF_001687245.7 Rhagoletis zephyria
AATGAGTTTACATGTGTGTGTCCAAATAACATGGTTTGACTTAGAACGATTTGAAGCATCATATAAACATGGTATATGATAGATTTGTGTTCAGAAAAAAAGCACTAAAAAGGCACTGGGCACTAAACCATTTTTCTTTTGCGTTTAAATTTGCAAAAAGGACTAAATCTAGTGCTTAAAGCACCAAGTTGGCAACTATGCTGCTCCTTGTCGAATGTTTTATCTCTCTCCCGGACGACTGTGACGAAACTGTGAAAAATCACTCTTATGCGGCGAAAGAAGTTTTACTTTAAAAAACAACAACAACATACTTTTGTCCTGCTTCACGGCCCCATGTACTCGGTATAGTTAAACATTCATCCCCGCCGTGAAAAAAGCGCAAGACATCGCCGCCAAAAACATATCCGACATATTTCACACGCGAAATACCGGTACCATAAGGCTGTACTGACCAATGCGTTACGTGAAAACTGGCATTTACAATGGACTGTTCGTTTTCCTTGGTTGTGTGCTGTAGATGCATATACATATAAAGTTATTATTATTGACAAAAGAATAAATTGCTTAAAAACATGCACGTACCAAATACCGTTCTGTGGCCACCGAGACTAAAATCAAATCATCGCCTACTCGCACTTTCTCACCTTCAGATCTTTGTTTACTTGCTGGATGCACTGTCCACCAGCAAGCTTCACCTTGGCTGTGTTCTTGCAATCCCACGTCGAAAGACAATTTGTCGTTCGAAGAAGAGGTAGACAGGCAGGCCAAATACTGCAAGCAGATATTAAATTTATTTGAATTAGTGTAAATCTTCATATTTGCATACATATGAACATAATTACATTTTAAGATCAGTAAACCAATAAATCTTATTAACACGTTTACTTACCATATCACTATTGTGATGCCGTAAGAGTATCGCATTTCCATAAAGCAAAGTTCTGTGACCGGATCCAGTACCTTTGCCCTGAAATTTACAAATTTAATAATAAGTATTTATGCGTTTACAGTTATCTTTGTGACTGTTTTTATTTCTATAATAAATTCCGCAATAAAATCATTAAATTCAAAAGAATCGCACGTTTATTGCTGCATATAATATATTGCAAAAAATGGACTATACAAAAGGGTTTCGCGCTTATATAGAAGAATTAATACATATTACAAATATATCATATTAAAGCAAATGGAATCTAAAAAACAATAGAGATATCAAGGTAGATACACATATAGTTATCAATAAGATAGGGTCATATATGTAATACTTCTATATTGCTAGTACAATCTGATCGCAATGAGTTTTCCATTCGAAATCAAAGAAAGACAGCCTATGAAAATTTTTGTGATTGTAGAAGTATACGTGTATATTTGTAAACTACTACATAGAATGAAGTGCCATATCATAAGGGCCGGTTCAGGGAATTCAACAAACAAACACAAATTTGACGGTCTGATGTTTCTTTCACGCTTTTTTCAAAATTTAATTTTGATGCATAAATGCCTCTTAGAGCACCTGCATCAAAAAGCAAATTTAAAAAAATATATATATATACCTACATTATTTTAGCGGTTAGGGCTCGGTATGACGAATTTTTCCGATGCTCCTCGTTATTTGGAAATCTGAAAAATTGGAAGATAGAAGATCTTTTCCTAACAAAGACAAAACTTATTTACACATAAAGCGGTGTGGTATTTTATATGTTGGCCGAAACCAATAAAGCACGAGTTCAGTGCAAACTTCATTTCTGGGTCATCCTACAGTGGAGTGATCGGAAGGGAATTGAGGCATGCTTCTATACGCGAGGCCAGGGTCCGCAATTGAATGTATCACATTGTATGATAACCCACGCAGCGAACCAAATGATGCTTAGCAGATTTACCCGAAACCTCCCAGAGACCACACTGGTGGTGCGCACAAGAAGTGATGAAATTCTACTGGGTTCACATGTTCGCCTACGAGCGTTGGTTGTTCTCATTGTACCACGCCACCAGGTCTTCCTGGACCAGTCCATCCGCCNTACCCGAAACCTCCCAGAGACCACACTGGTGGTGCGCACAAGAAGTGATGAAATTCTACTGGGTTCACATGCTCGCCTACAAGCGTTGGTTGTTCTCATTGTACCACGCCACCAGGTCTTCCTGGACCAGTCCATCCGCACCCATGAACGCCGTGCTGTTATCGCTACATAAATCGCGGCAAGGACCCTGCCGACTGATGAAGGGAGTAAAAGCGTTGAAGAACGCTTGCGGAGACAGATCATCCACCACACCGATGAGAACGGCTCTAGTCGCCATGCATACAAAAATCGCCAAGTATGTCTTCACGCGAGTGCGAGAGCGTTTTGTGCCAATCCGTAGAGTGAAAGGACCGCAATAATTCATTCCAGAGGATACAAACGGTCTTGCAGGTTTAACTCGTCCGGGTAACGAACTCATTTGCCGCTTGAGCATGGCCTCTCGATGGCGTCGACACACGATGCAGTCGTGTACAAAAGACTTGACGGCTTGCCTCACGTTTTAAATCCAAAAACGGCGTCGAAGTATATGCAGCGTCAGCTGTGCTCTTGCATGTAGCGNCTTCACGCGAGTGCGAGAGCGTTTTGTGCCAATCCGTAGAGTGAAAGGACTGCAATAATTCATTCCAGAGGATACAAACGGTCTTGCAGGTTTAACTCGTCCGGGTAACGAACTCATTTGCCGCTTGAGCATGGCGTCGACACACGATGCAGTCGTGTACAAAAGACTTAACGGCTTGCCTCACGTTTTAAATCCAAAAACGGCGTCGAAGTATATGCAGCGTCAGCTGTGCTCTTGCATGTAGCGTTAACGGTTGCCATTCCCAATTTATTTTTCGGACCAAATGTTAAAAAATTTACCAATTTTTATTACATCGGGTAATCGAGTGGAGTTTATACCTCTTTATCAAGAAAATATGACAATTCAGTTTTTATATCGACTTTTTTTTATATAACATCCAAAGTGCATTAAAATTGTATATTATTAACATTATACTATTTATAGTTTTATATTATAATTTGTTTTTTAAATTTGATTTTACTAATGATGCGCTCAGCTGCTGCGGAACTGTGAGGTAGATTAAAAATATTATGAACTAATCACACAATTCTCCAAAGGCCGCTTCACCCACTCTATCTTTAATCACACTTACTTGATCCCAAAAACGGTCTATATAGGTAAATTTTTTGAATTTACCTTCACTCAGCCTCAATTTGCGAAATTGAAATTCAATTATGTCTGCATCATTTTTACCGATTCCAGAAAATGGGCGAGTAGCNTTTTTTGAATTTACCTTCACTCAGCCTCAATTTGCGAAATTGAAATTCAATTATGTCTGCATCATTTTTACCGATTCCAGAAAATGGGCGAGTAGCGCAAAATTGATACATCAGTATCAGAAAGAACTTTATGTGGTGTAATAATTTCAAGATGTTTAATATCTTTTCGATTGAAATCGAATATTATTTTCATGTGCTAAATGCTATGATTTAAGTTTAGCTACCTTTCCATTTTTTTACCAGCCACTTTAGTCACCGAGTAATTGAAATTAGCAAGAAACCGCGGTATTGCCATATACATGCCATATTTGAAGATGTGGCAAGGCGAGTTCACACTTTTAGCAGGTGTTGCCAATCGGCCCTATGCTGAATATCGTCATCGTCGACGATCGTCAGCGCATCAGTAACATGGCTGACGATGTCCGTATCGTCACTTTTACTGACGATGAACATGTTCAACATGGGGTGGAATATTCATCAATTAAATAGAAAAAATTGCGAAACTATTGCATGATAATAATCCTGACCAAAGGCTTGTGAAATGGACCATTTTCAAAAGAATTGGACCAATGGACCAAACGAAAAGAAGTGGACCAAATTTGGTCCATTTGGACCAAAACGGCAACCGTGTTCGCGTTGTCTCATGAGCTTGTCGGATTAAGAGGACGGAACCTCGGCAAGATCATCGGGAATCGCTAATCCTGTCTCATTTCCGCCTTAAGGAGTCGACCTCAAACACGTAGAATCAGGTGCTCATCTAAGAATGGATTTATTGAGAGAAACTTATTTAAAGATGACAAACCTGAGTTGCCCTTCAGCAGAATCAATACTTCGTCATCTAACTCTCGAGCACTTACAACATGTTGACGAAAGTGTCGACGTCTCGGTATCGTATCAGGAAGGTCACTGGCCTTAGTAACGGCGGGATGGAACTGAAGCGGATCCAATAGTCGGGCGACCTTCCTAAGCATTCTTCTCTTGGAGGGAACGTCTCTTGTCTGCTCAAGCTCAACTCAGCAGTCACCGAATCTCATTTAAATCCCAGGACCGAAATCTAGCCGGAGTTGAATGTATAATTGGAAATAGAGGCGTTACTCGCCAAACACATCGTTACATGATTATTGTTTGAATTCTATTTGCTCAGCCTAAACTTCCCCGCAGATAAAATATCATCTACTTTCCTCGCGAGTTCTATTCTTTCACTGAAATTCGCACAGCTTGTCAAAAAGTCATCAACATAGATCTAGGTCAGGATTGCAAGAGCCGCTTGCTCCTCGTCTCGAATTATATTGTAGTTATCGACTGCATTCTGTTGAAAAGCAGGTACGACGTTGTAAGGGCTTCAGAAGATAAACACCGATATTCTACAGGTGACTCTCACCATATGATTCTATGGAAGTCGGAAATAACTAGAAGCCACCTGAACATCTTCTCAATGTCAGCGGTAATCGCCACTGGGTATCTACGACATCGCAACAGTATGCTTACAAGTAAGTCCTGAATGGTCTTGCGATCTATAATTAGGCTAAGCTGCGATCCCGGATTGCGCAAGATACGAGCCATGCGTTGAACCAATGCCTCTCCATAAGCATATGCCCGCGCAGTTGCCAGAAAAGTTATCGGCTTCGGTTGGGCAACGATGGCTGTTGCAGGAGATGGCGAGGCTGGCTGTACAAGAATGGAAACTTTGTAGCGGCATAAAATGTTGTTATGCTTGCGGGCACAGATCTTGCAACCACCCGATGGACACTGCTTTAAAGAATGTACACTCCGTAGACAATTGTAGCAAAGCTTCAAATTTCGTATTGCTCCGAACCGCTGCTCTGTTGGCATTGCTAGGAGTGTCCACCCTCAGCAGCTGCCACGTGCGACTTCACCGAGCTTTGCTGCTATGAGCCCGTCTTCACGAAATTTCAGAAAATCCTCTGGTAGAGGTATTTCGTTAAAAGAACATTTTTATTGACTATATTACTTTTATTGATTTTATTTTATTTAAGCTTACGACGGTGTTTAAACGCGAGATGGTTCCTTCTACAGAAAATAAAACATCCGCGTTTAAGCTCGTAATTTTAACAATTTTCTTTATTGTTTACATACACCTATACACCAAGTTTATTAAGACCAAGAGATAAGGAAGGGTTGCGCGCGCTCATGGACTGTATGATGTATGCATGCTGTCGAGCCGGTAGTGAAAACAGTGACAGCATACATATTGCTTTAGGGTGCGCACGAAAGTCTGGGTAATAACGCATATTGAAGCGGATGCTTCAACATCCTGGGGCCCCCTGCAGGATTAAGCTGTAAAGCGCATTCTGCAGTTTTTTCGGGTGATTCGTGAGAGATTACATAACGCTTGTTGACTTTCTGCGGGGTAATTGCGTATTGGAAGGACGCGCTTGATGGGAATTTGGTTGGTGACAGTTTTCGTTTTCCCTCTGGTTGTCGTGGCGCAGAGATATGACCTTTCGCTTCTGTACTAGAACGTGAGGAGAGTAGATGTCCATTTTCTGTAAGTAAAGGACCTGAGGGAGAATGCAGAATATATCGCTTTCTTTGGGTTTTAGGTTTTTTGACTATGTGGATGTGAGATAATGAGGATGAGTGCTGTTCTAAAGCTCGAGTTAATATTGTGGGTGGAATAACAAATTTTCTTGCATTGCTTACAAGCATCGAGTGGGTGAGCTTATCGGGGGTGACCATGTTTACCTTTATATGCTGGACGGCTTTCGCTTTTGAATGGCCATTGATTGGCCGCATCCTTTGATTGAGAATGCGGAGTTTTATGCCTTTGGTGATCAAAGGTGTTTGATCGTACGGCATACTTTTGAGTTTTAGTTATTTGGGGGTGCTGTTTTTGATGCACATGCAATAGGGAGTTGTGCCGGTTGTGGCAATAAATGCATGTGAAATGGGAAGTACATTCTACCAATTTGTGGGAGTAAGCAAGACAGTTCTCACACATATCGTGTGCTCTTGTGAATTCTTTACAGTCTTTAGTGCGGAGAGTCTTGAACTTTGGACATTTTTTTATTGGATGTGGGATCTTGCACAAATAGCAAGTAAACAAAAATTTAGTGTTTGTCTCTGGAGATCGAGTTTTATTATTTTTCTTGGGGACCGACTTCTTCGTAGATGCTTTTGGGAAGAACATATTTATTCTTTCGAGAACTTCGAACCTCGACGGGAGAGAATTATTCATTTCCGACCATGAGGGTAGCTCTCGTGATGATGATAGCGATTGCTCCCAGAGGCATAAACTTTTTTCAGGGAGCTTCGTTGAGCAAATATTTACAAGAATTGGGTCCCAACTGTCTGTCGAGACGTTTTGTGAATTTAAAACGGACAAGACAGTTGTTTATTTTGCTTTGGAGATTCATGATATTTTCAGCATTTTCGGAGTTGATGCGGGGTAAATTCATCAAAGTTTTTATTTCAATATCCACCAGTAAGCGCCTATTTTAAAATCGGGCTTTTAGAGCCTCCCAGGCCAG
>NW_016173105.1:7879-12311 GCF_001687245.7 Rhagoletis zephyria
TAGTTTTCTTTTAGGAGTCAAAAATAGTGTTATTGTGTTAAGGGATATTTTGCCTCTGACTTATGTATTTACTTGTGTTTAAGCGGAAAAAAGCGAATACTTCCTTACGACATTTTATGCCATTGGATTCGGGAATTGCTGCAGCTGGTGAGGTTATCCGTTAATTGGTTAGTGGCTGTTGTTTTCCAGAATACGAGTTTGATGCTTCACTTTGTTAAAAGGCCTTTTCTGCTCCTAGTTTTGTTGTTACACTTTTTATATTGTGTGGATTGTTTATATTTTTTAAGTTGAATGCAAACGGGTACAATTGGCGCATATATCTTTATTGCAGATTTTTGTTTGCATTTGATTTTGAATTTAGACAGTTTCTAGTTTTGTGTATATATATTTTTAGTCCATAATTTCAAAAATTCCAAATTTTTGAGTTGTGTCACTTTTGAAGATCGTGTGCGTTATACATATGCATGTATGTCTTTTTTGGGTTCACTTCGATTTCACATGCATAATGCAAATGTACATAATGGGTCGCGGTTCACATTTGGCAACGAAGGACCATGTTTAAACGCGAGATGGCTCCTTCTACAGAAAATAAAGCATCCANTTTCAAAAATTCCAAATTTTTGAGTTGTGTCACTTTTGAAGATCGTGTGCGTTATACATATGCATGTATGTCTTTTTTGGGTTCACTTCGATTTCACATGCATAATGCAAATGTACATAATTGGTCGCGGTTCACATTTGGCGACGAAGGACCATGTTTAAACGCGAGATGGCTCCTTCTACAGAAAATAAAGCATCCGCGTTTAAGTTCGTAATTTTAACAATTTTCTTTATTGTTTATATACACTTAAGACTAAGAGATAAGGAAGGGTTGCGCGCGTTCGTGGACTGTATAACTCTGTGTGATGTATGCATGCTGTCGAGCCGGTAGTGAAAGCAGTGACAGCATACATATTGTCTGGGTAATAACGCATATTGAAGCCGATGCTTCAACAGACGGTAATGCCCGTTTTTAAAAATGGTAACAGAAGTGACGTACGTAATTATAGACCTATTTCCAAGCTTTCCGCTATTTCGAAAATCTTTGAACACACAGTCAATGCCAAATTGAATTTTGCAGTTAAATCTATTATTTGCCCATATCAGCATGGGTTTGTCGCTGGTAGATCTACTGTCTCCAACCTCGCTGTTTTCAGTGAATGTTGTTTCGAGTCTTTTTCGTTAGGTTTTCAAGTTGACTGTATTTATACAGACTTCTCAAAAGCGTTTGACAGTGTCACATAGTAAATTAATTCAAAAGCTTGCTTGCATTAGCTATTTTCTGCGTTGGTTGGAGTCGTACTTGTGTAACAGACGGTGTGTTGTCTCAATTGACGGGGCTACTTCTAGCCCGTTCGTTCCATCTTCTGGAGTGCCACAGGGTAGTGTCTTAGGTCCACTTCTTTTTATACTTTTCATCAATGACATTAGTAGCTGTTTCTCTTTTGCAAAATTTCTGCTTTATGCGGACGATTTAAAAGTTTTCTCTGTAATTAAAAACACATCTGATGCAATTAGGCTTCAAGATGATATTGATAAACTTCATTTGTGGTGTCTGAAGTCACGCCTTTCCTTGAACATTAGTAAGTGTTTTCAACTAACGTACTCTAAAATTTCCAATCCTCTGCTTACCAGCTATCATATATCGGCTAATGCTCTAAATCATGCAGATGAGATAAAAGACCTTGTCGTAGTGTTTGATGACCGACTTTCTTTCAATAAACACATTAGCTATGTAACTTCAAAGACGTATTCTGTTCTAGGCTTTGTAAGACGCAATGCCTCAAAATTCTCGGATCCTTAAACATTCAAGTCNTTATAGACCTATTTCCAAGCTTTCCGCTATTTCGAAAATCTTTGAACACACAGTCAATACCAAATTTNGCTTTATGAATTATTTCTAATAGTTCTATAATAATGTTGTACTCTTCTAGTCTGTAATGTTATTATAAAACCATAGACTAAATAAATAAATAAATAAATTAATAAATAAATAAATAAATAATCTCCATAATTCGAAAGTCACGCAAGGTCTCATGCGCCATGCCAGNTTTTCAGTGAATGTTGTTTCGAGTCTTTTTCGTTAGGTTTTCAAGTTGACTGTATTTATACAGACTTCTCAAAAGCGTTTGACAGTGTCACATAGTAAATTAATTCAAAAGCTTGCTTGCATTAGCTATTTTCTGCGTTGGTTGGAGTCGTACTTGTGTAACAGACGGTGTGTTGTCTCAATTGACGGGGCTACTTCTAGCCCGTTCGTTCCATCTTCTGGAGTGCCACAGGGTAGTGTCTTAGGTCCACTTCTTTTTATACTTTTCATCAATGACATTAGTAGCTGTTTCTCTTTTGCAAAATTTCTGCTTTATGCGGACGATTTAAAAGTTTTCTCTGTAATTAAAAACACATCTGATGCAATTAGGCTTCAAGATGATATTGATAAGCTTCATTTGTGGTGTCTGAAGTCACGCCTTTCCTTGAACATTAGTAAGTGTTTTCAACTAACGTACTCTAAAATTTCCAATCCTCTGCTTACCAGCTATCATATATCGGCTAATGCTCTAAATCATGCAGATGAGATAAAAGACCTTGTCGTAGTGTTTGATGACCGACTTTCTTTCAATAAACACATTAGCTATGTAACTTCAAAGACGTATTCTGTTCTAGGCTTTGTAAGACGCAATGCCTCAAAATTCTCGGATCCTTAAACATTCAAGTCACTGTATTCGTCATTTGTTCGGTCACATCTCGAATATGCGGTTTTTATTTGGAGGCGGTATAATCAGAATGCTATAAACGTGTTCAAAAAATTTTTCTCAAGTTTGCCCTTCGCTGTTTGAACTTCTCAGATCCCGTGCCGTCATATTCTTCACGTCTCATGCTTTTGAATTTCAAGTCCCTAGAAAGTCGCAGGTCTGTCTTGTGCCTTTCGTTTACATATAATATTATTACGGTATTGTTGATTGTCTGGTTTTGTTAGAGAGGATAAGATTTAATGTCCCCAGGCGATCCCTTAGAAATCTCATTTCATTTTATGGTTGTAATGTTAGAACGCAATACGCCAGTAATGCCTCGATTTATAGTGCCATCCGTGAATTTAAGGCCATGAATAATGTAGTCGAGGTAGACTTTTCAGTCCCAAAGACAGCTTTTCTAAACCTTTTGAATTCCTATTTCTAGCTTTATGAATTATTTCTAATAGTTCTATAATAATGTTGTACTCTTCTAGTCTGTAATGTTATTATAAAACCATAGACTAAATAAATAAATAAATAAATAAATAAATAAATAAATAAATAATCTCCATAATTCGAAAGTCACGCAAGGTCTCATGCGCCATGCCAGCAATAGCTAGTAAGATCTTTGATGATTCCTCTGCAGCTACTTTGAGGTTCAGGAAGCGCGACACGTGATTTTCAGCAAGCTGTTTCCTGTTGTCGTAGCGCTCCTTCAAACCTTCCACACCTCCTCATAGCCAACAGAGCAAGATCTATACATAGAAGGTCGTGCAATCCGCGAAATAAAAATTGCCTCTCTCTGCGCATATCGTCTCAGGGCGATTTTTTACTTTCACGCCTTCATGCCGAAAAGCCACAAAACTTGATTTTTCACAGCGGCCAATTTTTGCGGAATTTGCATTTAAACTCGCTATATCTCAGACGTTTATGATTCGATTGATTTGAAATTTGTACACAATAAAATAGATTCTATTTTGATGAGGCTAACTGCACTTCTTAATACTTATTTAAAACGAATTGGCGGATGTTTTAACATTTTTATAAAAATTAAGGAGGTGATTTTTACAAATGCAAAAGTTGTGTTATGAAGTTTAAAATTTTTGTTTTATTTTAATGCAGCATTAAAGACAAATGTATGNAAATTAAGGAGGTGATTTTTACAAATGCAAAAGTTGTGTTATGAAGTTTACAATTTCTGTTTTATTTTAATGCAGCATTAAAGACAAATATATGCGGATATTTTTGGGAACGTTTCAGGTTTAGACAACAAGTAGTTCTAAAGTTATAACAATATTATGATGACACCTCCGAGCGGTCGCTCTCCTCTAAATGACAAATATTTTTAGTGGGCACTTGTACAAGNGGGAAAGTTTCAGGTTTAGACAACAAGTAGTTCTAAAGTTATAACAATATGATGACACCTTCGAGCGGTCGCTCTCCTCTAAATGACAAATATTTTTAGTGGGCACTTGTACAAGTAATTTTGGAAGTAATATTTATTAAGTGAAATGTGGAAATGCATGAATTTATCAGTGTTATATAACTATTACGAAACTTAATAGACATACTTACATACATACATCATATACAGTAAATATGCACGTAACTCCATACATACACTGAGAAAAAGGATTAGTTTCGACAACTAAAGATATTTA
>NW_016173106.1:0-987 GCF_001687245.7 Rhagoletis zephyria
TCTTCTCGATTCTTAATAAAATCGAATTCAACTTCCACGCACTCGTCAGTAATGATTAAATTGATAGCAACAAATTGCAAACTTCATCAAGCACCATGATTCAATAATACAAGGTTAGATAATTATTGACAGCTGCGGTTTGACACTCCCTTACAAAAGGTTGCATTTACGAAGGACAGAGAAAGGGCAAGAATGCAATCCCGTTTCGAAAATAGTAGTAGAAAAGTACGCAAAGTAGGCAATTAGTAGTAAAATTCCTTTCGTAAATTCTAATGTATTTGCAGTAAATCTGGCATTTTAAACGAAATGTTGAACGTAATATTGATATATCTACGTGAATTACGTAATTTATATGCCATTTAGCCGTATAAAAACTGCAAAATAACTCAAAATTAAAATAAGACTACTATGAGATTGATGTAAACATCCAATGCTTAGGTTTTCATCGGTTAAATATGCTTCATATACATATACAAATAAACATATTGCACAAAAGCTTATACTTTTATTTCACACCAAAGCTACACTGTTTCCGTGTAAATTTGCAAAGAAGCAACACGGTGCCACTGCTAAGGGAGCGGTGCGAGAGAGACAACTGTCAGTTTATCGAACCTTGTATTATTGAATCATGATCAAGCACCAGCAATGTTGGCTAAATGTTTAGAATAAGAACAGAAAATGAAATCGAAAAAAAAAGAAAACAGCACAAGCAAACTTACTTACACACAGTGTATGCAACAACTTTTCTGGAAAGCAAAAGAAAAAAGTGGAGGGAAAATAGAAGCACGTCATTGCTGAAGAACTGGTAATGCGTGAGCAATTGTCCGAAAGTTCGTAAAGTAACCCAGCTTTAGTCGGCTGTGCTTTGACTGTAGCTTTGGTGCGCAGTCTATTGTATTTGGTTGCATTATTATGGTTTTTATTTTTTATTTTATTTTATTTTATTTTATTTTTTTTTTTTGNAGTTCAACAAATCCCTCAGCTTTT
>NW_016173106.1:997-12315 GCF_001687245.7 Rhagoletis zephyria
TGTGTGGCAAAGTTGCGTGGAGCATCATCGCCGTTCCAGCTGAGTAAACACTCCAACGCTTAATGTTTTGTAGCAATTTAAGGTCACTCGTACGTTATGAAGTATTCATTATACTTCAACCCGCAAAATTAATAGCCATGGAAGATTTTCCTTGATTTTAAATGGCTGCGAAAGGCGAAGTACCATGGCTTCAAAATATTACAGTAAACGCTGGAGTAATTTTTTCAAGTTTTAGCCAGGGATGGGCAAACTTAAATATTTTTGTGCTTAAAGTACCTGCTTGTGTATATAGACGTCGAAATGGTAAAGGTAAAACAAAACTTTGGTATTTACGAGTTGCTAAATATGTATTAAAGTATGTAAATACTGTACGATATTTAGGAGATACCAAATTTTAAATACTTAAGTATTTGAGGGTGCTTAATAATTTTCGGGACTTTTCGTAACTTTTGAAAAACTTTCTGGATGTTTCCGGGACTCTTCGTATTCTACTTTTCAGAATTGTTTTTCTTTTCTTAAGGGATTTCGGTGATTTTTAAGGTACTTTTTTACTCTGCTTCACAATTTTCGAGAGTTTTCAAAACTTTCCCAAATTTTTTCTAAATTTGTGTTTCTTTCATTGGGATTTCTTTTTATTTATTTTTTGGTAATTTGTTTTTATTTGAATTTTTAATACTTTTTGGAATTGTTCGTGTTATATTTAATCAGCGACTTTCCGGAGATTCGTTCTTATTTCGCATCAAAACTATCTGCATTTTCAGACATTGTAGTCGAAAGCTCCAGCTTTAATTTCGGCCTAAATGAAAATTTTCTTTTGTTTCTGCGCTAGAGCTTCTGAAACACTGCTTATATCTACGGATTCGTAATCAGCCCAAAAAAGTCTATCAAAAGTAGCTTTAACCGCACCGAAATTAGTGTTGCCCTGTGACATAGGGCATATGTAATAGATACATAGTTTTTTTTTATAACGGTTTTTCTAGAGAAAACCATGATACGAATAGGCAAACTATTTACCATTGAAAAGCCACTGCACCCTTGAAGATGTTCTTGCTCATGTAGCTCATCGTTCATCAAAAGAAAGGAAGGAGTCTCCGAGGCTAAATTGAACCTTTCGTTGGCAGGGATTTTGGGCACCCAGCGCTCAACCCATTGTTAAGAAGTTTCCTTTCTCGCATTAACTCACTTCCGAACGGGTGTTCGGTTGCTATCCAGAGGATATTCCCACCAAAAATAAGAATGATATATATACATTAGAATGCACCACTCTCCACAAAAAAAAACGGAATTTTTTTATTACGGATATATACAATTTATTATATTCTATGTAAGACCTCCATCAAAATCATTTTTAAAAGTGTATACCTCTCTAAAGTATACTTTTCTAAAAAATCACCTCAGATGATAGAAGGATTAAAGCTTTCAAGGTCTGCGTATAAATTAAAAAAAAAATGTATCAACGGCATCAAAATGATGAGATTTTTGGTTGTATTTTCAATTCGATCCAGCTCACCTATTTTTCGAAATGGAATAATCGAACTTTTTTTTTGTGATGCACCCCAATAAGGAGACTCTGCTCCATGAACTTGAATCGTCAATAAAATCCATGAATTGATATTGGACGAACGGAGAATAAAATTTCGTGAGATGGCTTAGGTTGAAGGTACATGTGTCAGCTGGGTAAATGTTTGGGTATGGAAAAGCTATCGCTAACACTCGTCATAAGACAACAAAGAAACAAATCTTTGCAGTGTTTCGTAACCTTAAATAAAACATGGATCCATCACAACACAACAGAGAGCAGGGAACAGTTAAAGTGGTGCACTTCTCCGGTTGCACGTGTAGTTATTACAGATGGTCACGCGTGGTCTGTCTGTGAACAAGGGCATGCCGACATTTTTTTATTTGTATGCACGCATTATTAATTCATACAAGTTACCTTAAAAAAGGTACACCGATTACTAGTGAATACTATTTAGAGCTGATGGAGGGATTCAACTTTGACATGAAGCAAAAACGACCATTACGATTTTCATGTTAAGTAAAAACTACAATTTATTAACTGATTTTTTTTGGTAATGTAATAGCTGTGTATGTATATTGAATCTTTTGTAACGAGACTGAGTGTATTGGTTGAAGTGAGTATCTGAAGGATTTCGGTTGACTATGATCGAAAACAGTAGCCGCTACTAATATTTATGTTCTTTTCAATTCCGTTCACTTACTGCTTTCGTCCATCGCTTCACACTGCTTTGACGAAATTTTTTTATGTGCTTTAAAAAGTCAATATGGATAGTTTCAGCACTTACTTGTTGATCCATTGCGAGTGGTAGCTGGTAGCTTTCGCTATTTGTTTGGCACTCAAGCATCACTTTATAGTACATACATACACTGAAAAAAAAATAAACCAAGGTGAATTAGCTGTCAAAGTTTACATGTTTTTTGGTTTAGTTTTTGGCGGGTTTGTTGTCAAATCAGTAAAAGCAAATACAAAATACATGTAAGGCAAATGAAATAGGAAGAAATAAGCTGATCTAATAACACAAACTCGTATGAATTCCTTGAAATAAACCATAGAACGCATATGAATTAGCGTGAAGCGGTGTTTTGTTATTTTTTGAACAGATTTTTGTTTAGCGATTTTTTCACTGGAATATGTTTCGTTCTGCACTTCACAGATGCCTTTTCATAGTTTGAAGACAAAAAAAATCACAAAAATAAATTTATATTATTTTAATATCATAAGAAACTTTTTATTCCCATTAAACAATTGAATCCAGAACCTCCTGGAGCCTAATGCTCTTCAAAATGTTTCCCCTTGTTCTTTGTTATTTGGTATGTGGGCAAATCTCCGGAACGGTGTGCTTTTTTGTCACTCACCTTTAAATTAATTTTATTAATGTAATTTTACTTTTTGTAAAAATCTTGGGCCGTTTTGGTAACAAATGTGACGAGATCTTGTAACTTATTTATTTATTTTTATTTTAATAATGTTATTTCAATTTTCATAAACAATCAAAATAACTAAAATAACAATTTTGTCGTGTCACTTTGGGTGCCTTTTGTACGATTTTTGACTATAACTTTTTCAGCGCAAATGGCAATGGAATATGCATTAGATGTTGAGAAAAATTAGTACTCCTCATTGGAAATAAACTGTAACAACTTGAAATCTGTCACTCGTGATTATGGAAAAGGTTTCATTATAAGTTTTTTTTTTCATTTTGCACTTTTATCAATTACGACATTGCTCGTTTTTGTTTATAAGAATAAAATAAGACCTTTTACAGCTGTGTGCATTTGAAAATATTGAAAATATAACAAATATTATCTGAATAGGTCTTTGCGTGAATGATTTAAAATTTTACCTTACATAACAGGCTGGCATTAAGCGCGCTCGTTAGATAACATTCATAAAGTTCGTTGAATATGCTAAATACATAAAATAATTTTTGTCTAATATACGGCCATGAATTAAATGATATTTTCAATGGATCTGAAGCGAAAATTAGTTTTTCGTAAAATTTTTTGGAAACAGGGCGCGGCCCGCTCATTATGTAAAATATTTTTATCTCAAAAACCACTGCACCAATCATTACCAAATTTGATATACACATTGTGCCTGACCTTCTTAAATACTGTCTTGTAAATTTTTGAAATCGGGCAAAAACCACGCCCTGTAGAAATATCGCTTACATTATGTTTTCAAAAATTATCGTTTTTTACCTGCAACTTTTTAAGCATTTGAGTAAAATGAATAATACAAGAATTTAATATTTCCTCAATGGATTTCAAACAATTTGATGCATAATTTATTTACGTTTTTTTAGCCGGAGTTTTTCCCATATGCATATAGTCAATCAATAAAGGTATGCAATTCGGGCAACTGTTTTTTAGAATATTTTGGATCTCGCAAGTTTTTTATAAAAACCACAAACAGCAGAGTTTCAAACCTTGTGCAAAACTAAAGAAACTCCTACAAATTTTCATTAAAATATTGCACTTTTTAATTACATTCTTTAGAAAAAAATTGAGTATGCAGTTTTTTAGTTCATTCATTTATCGAATATTATTTTATATGGAGAAAATGAGCAACACCTCCAACAAAAAAATTGGTCAAAAATCAATGGTAGCGAGCTTGCACTGTATTGTACAAAAATTGAATGGGCTAAGGAACTGCATACTAATATTTTTCTAAAGAGTGTAATAAAAAGTGTAATATTTCAATAAAAATTTGCAGAAGTTTCTTTCATTTTGCACAAGGTTTGGAACTCTGATTTTTTGGGGTTTTTGTTGTAGAACTAACAATATTTTAATAAAAAATTTGCAAAAAAAAATATTTAATAAAACAGTTGCCCGTATTGCAAAAAACTCTGTAAGCATCTTGTTTGTTGAATAAGTGCCGTTTAAAATATACATATATATATATATATATATATATATATATATAAGTGCCTTTTAAAATTTATCTGCCCTTCAAACACATTGGGCCGGATTGTTGTTTTCGTTAGAATCGAAAATTTAAAATCTAGAAAAGTAATAAGAAAATCATAAATTTTCGACTCGTACGAAAACAGGAATACGACCAATTTTTTTAGAACAAAATTTGTGTTTAAAGGGCTGATAATTGAAAGCCTGAAAATGTTAAGCGAAAGGTAAAATGAAAAATAGCCAGCAACTCTGCACAATCAATTACAACATTTTCTTATCCGTGAAATGAAATTTTCCGATCGCTTAAGTTAAAGTTTAACCGCTTTGTGTAAACTCTATACGCTTTCAGTTGTCACACAGAATGGAGGCAAGAAACATGCACATATGTATGTATGTATGTATGTAAATGTTTATCAAATTTTCTTGCAAGGATAGTCTGGAAGGATATAATTGCACTTTTTTATTCGAAATGTATAACAAATATTTAAATTATGTTTCTACATAACATGAGCCACTAAGTAGTAAAGAATTTAAACTAGAAGTCGGAAGTCCATGACCAAACAAAGCGTACAACTTAAGTGTGCGGCTAATGCCAAGTAATATAAGAAAAACCTGAGGTAAAGTTTGAAAGCAAACGAAGAAACTCAATTAGAAAAAATTACCTGGTGGCTTCCCGCACAAAAGGCATAGCAAACACTGTCTTGCAAAACGAAAATAATAATCAGTCCATTTGCACAAAACACTTCGCCTTAATTAGTTCTGAAGCTCGAATAGCGGAATGTACAGTAAAAAAGTAATGCTGTGCAGTTCACAGGACATTTCGTTTGGCCAAAATCACAGCCAACTACAGAGTATCTGCGTCTAATGCAGCGCAAAGTTTTTTAAACATCTTGAAAGTAATTAAAATCGACTGACCACGTTTGTAAAGGTCAGAATCGTGTTCGTTACAAGTTGTGGCAGCTAAGGCCAATTTGAAGCAAATCGACGCATCCGCTTTTAAGTGAGTGCAACATAAAAGCATTCGACTGTCACTGCTTTCAGCGAGTTTGAGAAGAAGGTAATTTTCAATTACAATTTTTATTTGTTTACCAAACTTTTTTTTTTACAAAGAGGACTGTTTTAGTTTTGATTAGCTTATAGTGTGACACTTTTAATAGAGTGCAACCCGTTTTAGTAACAATGTTTAAAATTTTACGGATACACTTTGTAACACTTTTTTATGCAATTGATCAAATCTTATATGTCTTTTTTTTTACAGATTTGTGAATTTAAAGTTAATAAAGCGTACGCCATTGTTAGTTCATCGATGAGCTTCTGGATTCCTGGCTTCGTTATGGTTTTTATGTATTATCGCATTTATCAGGAGGCAGTCCGGCAGGAGCGTCTTGTTTACAGGTAAGACGCAAACAAGTTGAACTAAAACACTATTTTGATTTTTTTGCTTTGCTAACTTTTTCATCCTAAAATTTAATTTAATTTAATTTTATTTTATTTTTTCACTTTGCTTAAATTTTCATTCCAAAATAAAATAAAATAAATTTAAATTTTATTTTATTTTTTCACTTTGCTTAATTTTTCATCCTAAAATTTAATTTAATTTAATTCAATTTTATTTTATTTTATTAGGAACTTCTTTTATCTAACGGAAACATACATATACTGAATAATCTGAATTTGGCACAAATATCAATGCAACACTTGCTTTATCAAGCGGAACATTTTCTTTTGTTTTTTTAACCAGAAGACGTTATGCCCTATGCTATGATCGAAGATACAAAAATCTTGCTGTACACATTTCTGGAAACACTTCTTTCACTAAAAAGCAGCTAGAAAGCTTCGATTTGTTGCATTGAAAAAAGCGTGGCATCTACTGTAAGAATCGTAGGTCCGTTTTAACTTTCCTTTTCACTTATATGTACATTAGGAGGAATAACATTTTTTATATTATAAAACAGCTGCCAAAATACTTCGGAAAATATTAAGATTTACGTGAGTTGAACCGATTTGAAAATATCTTAAAAAACGAGTTTTATATTAATAACTTAAATGACACTATTCCTCATACTGATGCGAAATAAAGTCAATTGACATTGTTACCCTTTCAAAAGCAAAATAAAGTCAATAAAAAGTTGGAAATAAAATAAATGATGATATTTCTACATTCATAAATGGAAATAGCGTCATAAATGCTTAAAGTATGTCGATTCAAAGAAAAAATGTTGTTCTTGCATCGTAAGTATGAATATTGTTACAATAAACATTGCCCCGTAAGTTTTCATAGATGAAAGAGGTTATTGCCATATCCTCAATGCTATTAATTAACGCACAATCATGAACCACCACCAATTGATTTTGTTAAAAAAATTTAAAATTACGAATATAACAAAAACACGATGCGGAAAACTAAACGCAAAAAGAGCTGGAATACGAGAAATATTTAAAGAAAGAATGTAGAAATGATCCAGTCTGCGAAATAGTGTCAATTGACCTTATTTCCTTTGATCTTGTTACCTGTCACCGCAAAAAAGCTTATCTTGTTCGCGAGCTCTGTGGGTAACTATGCATTACAGGAAGCTGAGTACTTCGTCACAAAAACGGATATAGCCACTTTAGTTAAATCATACAACTAGATAACGAATTCGAGGCCCATAGATCGATCGCTGAGTGGACGATGGACCTATCTCAGCAGCCAGTTTAAAAACGCCCTATCTCAGAAAACTTTTCAATAATGCCCTATTTCAGAATTCGGGTCCAAACCGCCTTATCTCAGCGTATTTTCAATATATTTTTAGTTCAGATCGGGCGTTTACGAACCAAGTTCAGAGATATGGCCTTCTTCAATCAGATTCTGAAATCGGGAGTTCTTCTTTTTCTTTCTGAGATAAAAATGTTAGAAAATTTTCCTTTAGCTCACAGTGGTCCCTGAGCACGATATCCCTGCACAATAATCAAAAATTCCCGTATTGCTATGGAAATCGCTGATTTACAATTTGAGGTTAAATTTCAGAAATTAAATATTTTATGGAAAAGTCAGGGTATCGGTTCGAAAGTTTAAGCGTATGGGTTTTCAATATTGCTGATAAAGAATCAAGTGTCGCAATGACAAAAATTCAAAATGGCACGTGTAAATTACAAGATTTCTTTTCTTAAATTTTGGCCAAATATTGCAACTTTAGGCGCAGTGTGCCTATAATAAATTCCGATTTATGATAAAAAAGTGAAAACTTTCACGCATTGTTGAAAGTTTATTAAAATTATGATGTGGATAGGCAAAATCTTATTGGAATTTAACTACCACTGATTGATTCTAACGTTTGGGTATAGTTTTGCTGTGGCTCAAAAAGGACTGCTTTTCTGAATTGAAAATAACGTGGCAATTGTGTTTAGATATTGGCGATTTCACAACCCCTGAGTCCAAAAATCAGCATTACAGTAAGCAAAAAGGATTGCCTACTGTACGAGTATACACTAATATATGTACGTATTTTTACAAATACGCATACGGAATATTCTAGTACAGTAATGATTACTGAGTAATAATTTTCGGCTGCCTTGGTTTACTATAAAGTGTAGCTAAAAATAAATTTAACTTTCAGCTGATTTTTTTTTTTTNTAGCCGTAGCTTTCGTTAAGGCGAAAAACATATATTTAATACGTGCGCCGGGTATTTAATGTTCGGCTCTGCCCGAACTTAGACTTTCTTACTTGTTAAATAATAAAATTTTTTTTTTCTGTTTTATTTCTTATATTTTCAGATCCAAAGTGGCTGCCTTGCTGTTGGACAAACATTTGCAGATTAGCCAAATACCCAAACCACGCCCGAGCATACAAGTCGAACAGTCGACCATCACAACAATGCGTCGTGAGCGGAAAGCCGCACGCACGCTAGGCATTATAATGAGCGCATTTTTACTGTGCTGGGCGCCGTTCTTCCTATGGTAAGTTGGAAAAATATCCAAATATATGTATCTATGTACATTAGGGTGGTCCTTAAATGTAGAAAGAAAATTTTTACAACAGATTTCCTAAGCCTCAACCCCCAAGTCGCACAGTGAGGTAATTGATATCGGAGATGAATTCAAAAAATGAATTTAAAACTACGAAGAAGTTTTTAGTACCATATGAAAGTAGATAAAATTCTACATCACTATGTATTCAATTGTCAGAATTAGCTCTAGAATCACGAAACAAAGACCTTAAGAGCTAAAAATATTCTCTATTGGTGTCGCAAGTGCAGCAGAAAAAAGACGAATGAAGATATATTCAATAGATTTTTGATCAGTTGCGACCCTTTTATATCAGGTATGAGAAAACTATCCCAAAGAACTTGGAGATTTTCCCGAAAGAAGCAAAACATTTGATAATTATGAAGAACTGTGATGATTAAGATGTTGATAGCGATGACAGTGACAATGACGCAAGCGAAGATGATGATTGTTTATATTAAAGGTTCTATTCTTTAAACTATTTTCTAAGCTTTACGAAAGTATAGAGAAAATTTGTACCTATCGAGTTCATTAATATATGAAAAATTACCTATAAATGACAATGACATTTACTTTTTCATAAACAATTAACAAAACAGTTATTATTATTACATTACTTGGCAACGTAGCTGAATAAATCTGCCTTACGAAGAAATCTTTTAAAAGTATTACTTCCGTTGATGATGAAAATAGTGATGAAGATAATGACGAGGATAACTATGATAATTATAGTGATGATATTTAACGAATTATTAATAATAAAAATTATTTATAAGAACAACAACTAAAATCTCACTTTTTCGCTCTTTGCTAATGCCATAAAAACCTTAATAAAAAAAAATTTCCCACTAAAATATTTTCGGATTTTTCTTTTTTACCTTCCTTTTATTAGCTCGGGGTGTAACTAAATAAAAGATGCAGCGATTTCTGTTCTCAAGTTACATACCTGATGACAGAACGAATGGCAATTATAATAGGAAGGGTTTAGTTTTTTAAACTATAATTTTATTTACTTTATGTGTTGCTAGTTATACAAATACATCAAAATATTTTAAATTAAATGAGCGTATGAATTGAATTGTTTCAGGGTCGATTACCCCACTGTGCGTCGATGCTATTATAGTCGAAGGTATTACATTTTATATATGTCGCACAGGGGCCAAAGTTCAAATTACCCTGTGAAGACGTCATAACCGACTCTACCAAAATTTATATGTGATATCCTCTATTTTAGGTAATAAATGAAAAAATAATAATGTTTGAGTCCATAGAGGCAACTGTCCTCTGACCTCTTTGCGATATGCCTAAACCGACTCCAATCGGGACCAAAATTTATATGTGATATCTTCGACTATGGCAGTATCGACATGGTGATTGCGGCTTTGGATATCTGATGTAAAATTTGCTTCCTACATTTGAGGATCACCCTAGTGAACATACATACATAATATGTATGTATATTTGTGTAAAAATAAACAAATAAATAAATTTTAAATTACCTTATTAATGAACAATCCCTCGCATAACTTTCTTTCATAAAAAATGCCTTGCATTTCTGTTTTTTCTGGCTTATTATAAATATTTATGTACATAAATTATTTCTAATACACATACATATATTTTTGCTTGTTGTATTTTTCTTTTCCAAAACAAAGGTATTTGGCATCCACGCTCTGTTCTAGTTGTACCACACCACGCATTGTTGTCGGTCTGCTCTTTTGGATTGGCTACTTCAACTCTGCCTTGAATCCAATCATTTATGCTTATTTCAATCGCGATTTTCGCGGCGCTTTCAAGGAAACGCTAAAGGTAAGTTTAAAGTTTTGATAAAAATTATTTTTAGTTTGCAGTGTTGATAGATGCTGCTTGCCGCTTGTAAAAATAAAATGCACTTTTTAATTGGAAACATGATGTCGAATAACTCAATAAATACCTACATGAAAAACTCATTTATTATAACACCATCTGCTATTCCTAAAATGCTTCAAACAATTACTTTTACACAAACAACAACACTTGAATAGTTGTATATACTTATACAACTTACATATGTATATTTTTATGATTTTCAACTTATACACGTGTACATATATATAAAGAACGAACTACATATGATATTAATAACGAACTTGTATGAATACTACATCCTACGAATGAACTGAACGCCTTTATAATTTTGAAGTACGTCACCTTAAAATATATGCCAAATATCAGCAATTCAAAATGAGCACCTTCATCTTGTCTCAAAGAAGTTTGTCTAAGCACTCCGGGGCCAGCTATCAGAAAAATTATTTTCTATTATTTTAGATTTTGCAGGCATCGAACCTGAAATCAAATAAGTAGTTGTATGTCCATCTTAACGAACAAATATTCCTCTTTTTTGAATGAAGGCGCCAAGGTGGGTTTGTGGGTAGGAGGCGAGGCGTTTATTCGCAAGAACTCTCACTCAGCCTCAATTTGCGATTGCTGATCGATTCTCTTATTAATGTCTATTCAGAGACTATCCACTTCATTGTTCAACTATTAAAAGGTATACATACATATTTTTCAACGCTTTACCATACTGCAGTATGAAATAAGCTACTTTACTGTTTTGCTAGTCCATTTTCATCTCGGAAAGTCAGTAGTCTTTTTCAAGCATTTAAAGCATTTTGTTAATCCGGTCTCATCAGACGTTTTATTATTCTGTTCATTGCAAGTATAAATTACTTGACGGTTCCCAACCGTAGCATAAAACCAGAAGCTGGTACAATGTTAACGGGGGTCCGTTTATAAAGAAGGCCGGCTGCTACTGGTGAACAGATGTTGCGGACTTTAGTGTAGCGTTAACCCAAATAAGTGGGAGTGGCTCTCGTAATTTAAGGCTCCACAAGAGTTTGCTACAGATGCTTCGTGCATTGATTG
>NW_016173108.1:0-12303 GCF_001687245.7 Rhagoletis zephyria
ATGAAAATCCTAACCTCAAAAAAATCACCCGTTACATACATACATGCATAAATACATGCGGACACATGTTTATATTTCTAGAATAAGAACAAGTGGGCATACGAGTCAAGTAGCTATCAAGCGACTTAGAGTCTGCCAGTTGCAAGCAACAAGGTTGCCACAATTGTGTGGTAATTATTTCTAATACACTAACGGAATAGATGAAATGATCCGAATTTGCCTCTTCCTCATTATACTAGCTCAGAGCTGACCCCCATTACTGCTTTTGTTGAGTCGTGGCCTTTGAGAAAGATCATTGGTAAAACAAGGCTACCATGGTGGAACCCAGAATTAGAAGCTCTCAGAACGCAAGTGAAGTGTAAAATTTACAAGAAAAAAATAAGGACGGCTAAGATATACTTATGTCTCAAGGCATCATCTGTAGCTATATAAAAAGTTCGTCTGAGGCCGCAAGATTAATAGCTTTAGCTGAAGCTACCATCTCGTACAGGGGCTTATTAAAACTAAGGACGGAACGTGGGCCCAGTACAGTGAAGAATGTCTAGAGGCTTCTGCTGATTCACACTCCGCAGAAGTGTAGGAACTCCAGAGTATGCGCCGACAGGCGCGGACACCGATGGATTGGTACGGACTGCGATAGGTTTGGTAACTTAGAGAAAGATTGAAAGTGCGCAAAAAAGCTTTTCGAAATATAAAGCACCAGGAATGCCTAAGTAGACTATTTGAAGTGCTATGGGATTATTTCTAAGTATGTATATCCGAAGCGCTAACAATGTCTAGAGGCAAGTTTAAAAAAAGGATCACTTGGGGAGAACAGCTCTGAATAGGACAAGTAGCATGTTAGACTATAGAGTGATCTCAGCGAAATGGGGTTTGAATGAGGTCACGGGGAACGGTCTCAGATGTACAAAACAAGGAGGGGTTTTATCACTTCTGGTTAATACACTACTAATGAAATAAGAACGAGAAGCCGCGATGTAATTTAACAGTTGAAACGAATGACTTTTTAGTCAATCAATCATCGGAAATTTTCTAATAACACTGGATCACACATTTTTTTAATTTAGTTTTTGTTCTCCTCTACCCCTTAGGAAATACCACAGCGCAGTCACGCCGCTGGCCGCTGGTACCTTGGACCTAGTTCGCATGCTGGCTTTTACGCTGTCATTCTAAAATTGTTATAGCCATGACTTAACACGGAACTCATAACCGTGAGCAGGACGACAGACCTTTACTGATAGTGGAAACCCCAACCAGTACATTCACCAAGGCACCACATTTACCTTCGCCAATTTTAGATACCGGCGGTTTTTTACCGAGCGATATATGTATGTAGGGCGACGACGAAGGCTGGTATCAGTTCGCTTCAACAGCCCATAGTATTTGGTGGCCCTTTCGGCGTTAGAAACTAGCTACATATAGGAGAAGACATCGCCTCCTTGGAGCATCCTTAAATACCCGAGTATTGGGAATGCCATAGTTTTAACAAGGCAAGAAAGTCAAGGCAGTAAGCAGCCACTTCTTCTTCTTCTGAGTGCCACTGTGGCATAATCAGAGCCAATAATATCGCAGTCGCAAGTCCAGCGATATCGATGTATTCTTAAGGCTGTGAAGTCCGCGGACATTTGGTGTTACTCTATACGCTTCAGGCTTAGTCAGCCTGTCGCACTCCTGGGTGAGAGTTTTGTTTCGTAGTATTCTTAAGTTCGCCCTCCTGGTTACATAAGCAAACTTGCGTGCTTAGCATTATTTTCCATCATCTGTTGGCAACTCTGTTGCGAATGCTTGCATGCTAGGCTAATGAAGTGTCTGCCTGTTTATTCTTATAGCACACTGAGGATTTTATCAGCTCCTAAGCCTTAACACACAAACTCAAATTCTCTTAGCAACTCGCAGAGCAGGCAGAAGAACTTCTTATCACCAATCATGGTGGCGAGTACGAACTGCAGTATTTAAATAAATATATGTATCGACATATAAACACATATGTGCATTTGTTCGTATATGCATACATAAGGATTTAAGTAAATGCTACTCTTATACCAGAAGCATTTTCATTTCTGTGCAAGTAATGGCAAACTCCACGTCAACTTCTGTTGAGTAGCTACCCAAATTAGGAGCAAAATTAAATTTTTTCATTTGTTTGCAATGGAACTCAGCAACATTGAGGCAAGCAAGTTACACAAATTGAATAAAGGAAGGAAGTAGATAAAATTGTAAGTAAATATTCGTTTTTTTTCTTTCTTAGGTAGGCAAAATTCACTTGGAGATAAGCATATATACAGGCACGCGGCAAATCGAAGGTACACTCAATATCGGTGATGCATTCTTTGGGTAAGTATTCGAGGATCGAGGCATAAATAAAAGTAAAAAGCATAAACAAAAATAAAAAGAAAAAAAAAAGACAACAGCGAATCGTTAAGGCTGCAAAATGTTCATGCATTTAATTAAGTGTACATTGAATGTAGGAGTCTCTGTATGTATGTGTTTCTGTCGCGCGATAAGTTCTCAGGTACGAGCTCGGTCTAAGGAGTAGTCTGAGTTTTTTCGCTAATTTGTATATCTGTCAGTTGAGGTAGGTTCGTAGTGGTGTTACTGATAAGCTCCAGACTACAATCTAGCAGTCAGAGCGCTACCTGAAGTAAAAGTTATTTAAATAATGGGGAATGTTTTTTTTAAGGAGGCTACGGGGTTTGAAAGCAATTTTGTCACTCAATAGTAAATTATACGAGCATTGCATTTAAAATTTATCCGGCATGAGAACAAAAAAACTTCATAAAGCCTAAGTAGCCTGTATAAATCAATGACGTCACTGGTAATAGATACATAAAACTAATAGAGGAAAAGAAAGCGGTCCTCTCTGTTATCGCAATATGCAATTCTTTGCTCTCAATCAAAAGCTGCAGACTAGGTCTTCAAGCCGATTGACACTACGTAAGAGTTTTTTTCGGTGAATCTAGTATGGATGGATTCCGAACTGAGCCGATAAAGAATAAGTTCAGAATCATGATATGAAATTAATCGCTTCTAAATAAGTACAAATAAAGAATAGGTAAATGGCTTACGAGGAACCAATGGAAATTGAACTCACTCTTTCGAAAACCGATATCAAATGCCTTTTTTGAATATGGTTGGGGACCCAGAGTAGTATTCGCAGAATTTACATAACTGATTCCGCAAAAATTTGGTTGGCGAACTTATTATTTTATGCCTCCTCCAAACGGCACATGGTTGTTATTTCCAGTGAGTTTGCGAAAACTGCGTCTACAACTCCACTCTTCACTTTAGAAGCGTCAATGTACAATAATACGTATGATGTAAAGGGTCTGAACACAATAGGATAATAAGCAGAGAAAAGTGGATAGTGGCTAAGGAATTATGCTCTGAGCTTCGACACTTTTAAACCACTCAAGCCGCCGGGAGCGCATGGAATATACTCTGGCATGCTAGAGCAGGGCTTAGAATGCATGCCACTGGGTTATATACCAAATTTGTGGAGAAGATCTAAGATAGTTTTCGCCCCGAAGGGCGGAAAGAAGCATCCATTTCATCCAAAATCCTGCATCCTGAATAAATTCCATGCTCCGCGCCAGAAGGGTAGGAATGCAAACACGTGCGAATAATATCGTTGTAGCCGGAACAACAAAGGGCTGTCCACAAGGTGGAGTTTTATCTCCACTACTATTGAATATTGTCATCGACGGACTTGTCCAAGAGTTAACAAATGTGATAACTTGTAATAATATGCAGCGAAAAATACGAAAACACCCTTTGCGATTGAATCCAACAGCTGGGGAGACTCACCCAGATGCTGAGGTTGATATTATAGAGTCGTCACTTGGATCTGTATAACTACACATCTTGGGACAATCAAAGCGCTCGCCGAGATATAAAGGCTGGCTTGAGTATGCATAACTACCGGAATCAGAACATCGCGATCTTGAGTTACAGCCAAGCGGCTATCCAAGCTCTGAGATCTCATCAGGTAACATCTAAACAGGTGATGGAATACCTGGGTAAGCTGAATACTGTTGGTCTTATCAATCGTGTTAGGGTTCTTTGGATTCCGGGACCTAGATTGCTGAGAAACTTGGGAAAAAAAGCAACAACCCCTTTTATCAGCACATAGCCCTTCTGTGGTGTAGGAGTACTCATTAAAAGAGGAAGCTCAAAGAAATCGATACTGGAATAATCTATCCGATCTAGAACAGCCCAAAACACCTTTAAGAACATATAACCTCAAATACTCAAGATTTATTACAGGAATCTAGGCAGGACATTGCAGGCTGAGCTATCACCTGACTAAACTGGGAATTTACTCGCAGGAGCGATGCAGATTTTGCAGGACCCAAAACACAGCATCGTGTATTGTCTGTTTACTGCCGCGCATGCACTGCGTTTATATGACTCCATTCCGCTTGTCTCAGCTATTGGTTTAGTAATTCCTTCGCATATTACTTATGTATATGGTTTGCTTCCAGCTGAGCTCAGTGCTAAGTGGATAAGTATATTTTTGGGAAATGCCGGTCTTAAGGCATCGATGCTATTTTCCTTCAATTTAAACTGATTTTACGCCATTAGCGCCTTCATCAATTTGGCACTCTTAGCAGAGTAGAGACTTTTCATACCCAAAGCAGTACTGGTGTGCTCTATCTCATTCATGCGCTGTTACGAACGGGGTAGGCTCAGCTAATATGGCGGTCGAATGCCTTCCTGCGATGTCTGTTGCCGCGCCTACTGATAACGTTCGGTTAGGCATCTCAAGAACCATAATCCTCTGCGTTCCTATACTCTCCATATTAGGCTTGCAAAAGTTTATCCAAATAGGTTTTGTCTTGAGGACGATGAGACATTTCTTCTAACTCTCCAGCCTTAGCCAGACTATTCGTCCTTAGTCAAACCAGTTATAAGTAGGAGTTGGTCTAGCAAAATCGTTTGAATATTTTTAAGTAAAGCAAACGGCAAGGAACTTGTCACCGGCTGACAATTCGGCAAACTATTCGGTTAATCCGAAGTCACCTTTTCAAAGATATATATGTACCTATTCTTTAGAACACCCTTTATTCGGCTCACATCAGTTGAGAGCCACATGAACGAACTTTTTCATTGTGAAAGGGTATAAATCTTCACAAAGTTGCATAATTTATTCCCATTGCCTTCATTTCTTTTATACTCCTTCGTGCACGCTTGTTAAAGCCCTATTCACCAGAGATTGCAACACTCATCTGCCTGAAACGGTGAAATATTTAAGTGACTTATATTCCCGAAAATAAATAAAATAAATAAAATAAGTATGTGTGTAATACTAAACTGTCAGCAGCAATTCAATTTTCGTTCGTTCGTTTTTTTCGGTGACCGCTGCTGGTTGGTCAATGCTCCTCTCTCAGGCAGCGGAACTTTTCGCGTGCCATGTGCCATAACAAATGTATGCAACATCCGTAGTAGACTTGCTTTAACTTACTACTTGCCACAACAGTGACACCCCATACCCAGCATTCTGATTTTACCCTCTGCCCCTTTCAGCGAACCCAGTGCCACCTAGCATTGTATTCCATTAAGCGCTTTTGTATCTTCTTTTTTTATGCAGCTCCGGTGATTCTTTTGAACTTAACTTTGCTTTAATGTGTTGCAATTTTTGTACAATATATAGTATTTTTTTCGGAGAGTGCACCGCTGTGTGTGTGCAAGTATTTGTGCAAGGTAGTGGCGACGAATGAAACACCTAATATTATGCAAGTGTTGTGCTTTTAGGGTTCTTGCCCCCAGTAAAACCCAGCTGCGCTTTTCGACTGCATATAAGCCGTTGATTTTGTTTTATGCATACATACTTGTATGTATGTTTGTAAGTCTGTAGATATGTATAATCTGCACTGGTTCATTGAACCTTCTCGTTCTTGGTGGCGTTGCTTTATGTTCAATTCTATTGCTTAATGCTTTATTGTCTTTTCGGTTTGGTGTCGATGCCGGTGTTGGTGCCGCTGTCGGTGTCGATTTAGGTTTCGCTTCATGGGCTTTCCTTAATTATAAAATGCATTAGCTGCCGGTTTATTGCCTTTGAAAAAGCATTGGAACGAATAGCAGTATGTTGCAATTATTTTCTGTTGCAATCTCTTTTCGCATGGCAAATTTCTTGATTGATATTGCAGCGAGGGGCGAGTAAGTATTTGAATATACTCCTAGATAGCACACAAAAAACTAAATGTGGACCTATGCATTTGTACATATTAATATCTCACAGTTTTGACAGGTCGCACAATGAAGTCGAAGAGAAGCTGCAATTACAACTCTGATTAATCAGAGATAAAAAGCAGTAAAACATTAAGTTCTCTGATTCGAGTTTTTTTTCCTAATATTTTCTAAGAAATCACGTTTTCTTCTAGTTTTTTTCGGTATTTCCGTGGAATTTGTTTTAGATCTTAACTTTGCAAAAATAGCAAAAAAAAGATTTGTGATTTTCCGAGTAGTTCCACTATTCTCTTAAGATTTTCTTTTTCTTCAACGATTACCTGAATTTTTCCAGATTTTTCTTGATATTCTGAACCCTTTTTCGGGATTTTTTAAGATTTTTTGGTACTAGAGAGAAGAGTTATTAGTTTTGAAGAAATATTAGTTTTGAAAAAATGTACAGATATTTTCTGCTAAATTCTGTTTGATTTCGATATATATGTATATACATATATACAGAGGTGCTTTGTGAAAATTCGGTACGGAAAAGTATACACTTTTCGGATGGTCAAGAGTCGCAGTTTGTGGTTTTAAGCAGATACTAGATCGTCTACGCCATAATATCTGTCGTATCAGATTTGTCCCGGCTTCGACGAAAGTGCGGAAAGAAACCCCTTTGTTAGTGAGGTTTTCGAAAAATGCGTGCCCAGAAATAGTCTTATAAGTAGAATCTCTGCTATGCTAAAGGGAAGTGGGCGTCGAAAGGACGCCTCCTTGCGCCAATATGAATGAAGCTAATAGGGATCGAGAAAAACAGTAGTTTTTTAAAGCACATGCGACAACATATGAGAGCCCCTAGGGTCATCGAAAAGGGTCAGACACAATTTGAAATGGTAGCTGTCATTCGTCGTTGAATCTTTAGTTCATCAACATTTTCTTTTGCTCCGCCTTAGTTGGTGGGAATTGAGACCTTAAAGCCTTCAAGTGCTCACACTGTTGCCTTAGGCCTCAATGCACACAACTTTTATTTTATTTTATTTCATTTTATTTTATTTTTTTATTTACAAGAATTCCCATGTTTTATGTATGTTCATTTATAATTTATCGCTGGATGTAAACTCATGGCGTTTTCATCGATTTCCGGAACTGATTTGTTTATTATTGCAACAATTTGTAATAAAAAATTACCGAACGACGATCATCAAAGCGATAAATGGGCGAGCAGATGAGTCAAACACAAAGCAAAACGAAACAAGTTTGCTTAAAATAGACTAAAAAAGTGTGGGCAATGAAAAATGGCAAGAAATAGAAAAATAAATTCATTAGTGTGTAATTAAGTATGTTTGTATGTAAGTATATATACTGTGGTATTTGTAGAAAAGAATTGCATTTAAGCTGACAATCATGAAAGCCCACATTTCAGCAGCAGGTAATCAGCAGGAGGAGGATCAGATCAAGACAAAGGTGTGTTTAAAAGTACATATATGTTTGTGCGTATGGGCAGCTTTACACATCTGTATGCTTTCATGTTGGCATTTATACATGTTTGTTTGTTAGTAAATATGTATGTATGTATATTTGTATGCATTCCGGCATTACCTTTACAGTGCAACGGCCGTCATATAAAGTCGTCACGATAGCACGGCTTTGCGAATCACGGCACGACACGACAGACGCCCAAACAAATGCGCTTAAATCGCCTTGAACTTGTGAAAAAATACGAGTAGTTCGCATACCTCATACGCCTTTATTATATTTTAAGAAAATAAACTTACAAATGAAGTATACTTTTTTTAAACAAAAAAAATATATATATAATGAGCAATGCAAACGAAAGAATCGGACCTAACTTGGTGGATATATATGTATGTGCCTTTGAGCATTTCTATATATGTACATATATATAAATGCACATATGTTTACATACATATATACATANCCGTCATATAAAGTCGTCACGATAGCACGGCTTTGCGAATCACGGGACGACACGACAGACGCCCAAACAAATGCGCTTAAATCGCCTTGAACTTGCGAAAAATACGAGTAGTTCGCATATCTCATACGCCTTTATTATATTTTAAGAAAAAAAAATAAACTTAAAAAATAAGTATACTTTTTTTAAATAAAAAAAAATATATATATAATGAGCAATGCAAACGAATCGGACCTAACTTGGTGGATATATACGTATGTGCCTTTGAACATTTCAATATATGTATATATGATTGCACATATGTTTACATATATACATACATATTTGTATGTTTATGCAGTGCGATCGCCAGTGTGTTCATCAGCCGACATAATTGCCAAGTGTCTGTTGCAGTGTGTTGGCAAAAAAGACCCGGTCTACGTAGCGCTAAAATTCAGAAAAGATGTGCATACAATACATATACATATATACATATGTACATACATACCTACCCTGCTGTAAAAAATTATCAATTGATAAAAAATTACTAACTTCTAGTTGGAGTTTTTGCGCGATTTATATAAAAAAATATAACTTGTACTTACTTAGCTACAAAAAGTTAACTGGAAACTAGTTGAAAAATAATGCAGGAGTAATGCAAACTTATTCGGGAGATTTTCTTTAAATAAGTTTCTATTTAAAAAGACTCATACAAATTTTACTTTGAATACATTTTCTTTCTGCAATTCACAAATACCTTTTCGAATTCAGGACATATAAAATGAAGACCGAAATTTTTATTATCATTTTGAAGTTATGTCTGACGGAATTCGAATATGGGACCACCTACAGCAGAATATGTAAACAAATATAAAATGTAATAGATAAAGTAAATAAATAACAAAGTAAAGAAACAAAAACGAGTGGTTTTTCTTATTGATATTTTATGTCCGAAAGTAGTTAGTTAGTTGACAAGTTAATTGACATCTTATGCAGAGGTAACCACCCTTGACTATATCTAATGCAGAGGCCATTTCGCGGCCATCGCCATAGCAATATAGTTAGTTTTCCTGAAAGAAAATACATAGATAATAGTGGCCTTTAATTCCTTCCTAATCATCTTCAAGTTAACTTATAGTTAGATACATTTCCCGTAGGGTAGTAAATATGTATATTTTTCGAATTTTTATTGGTTATACAGTCTTAATTACAAAGGTACATACATATCTCTACTTCTGCCGGCAATTTTAATGCTGCACGAAATTGTAGACGAATGATGGGAATGGATTTCATTGTTTATTTATTTGCTCTGTGAAGTAAGTAATTGGAAGTAAACAATGGAGTCAATAAATGCAGGCATATATGCATACATAGATATATACTCAGTTTAGTTTTTATTTCTTCATTTCTTGAAAAAAAAAATTAAAGAAATTTCAGCAAATGTACGCGAAGCGCAAGGCAAAATTCAAATAAACTTAATTAATACCCAAATACATTTACTGGTAATAATTCTTAAATGGATCACATTACATACCTACAATTAAGTAATGCACACCTTCCAATTAAATATTAAAAAATCCCTCAACAGCGAAGTAGTCTAATTTTTACATTTCCAATCACTAGAAACTTGTTCCTTCTTCTCATATGTATGTTCAAGACTGCTCCATTTCGTAATCCAGCAATGGCGTTGACGGTGTTGTAAACAGTTATCTCTCGTAACCACTCACAACGCCTAGAGAAACGCCTCATGTTAATCCAGATTTATTCACTGCAGGAAGCATTGCACCTCTTCCCAGCGATTTTTAATTCTTAAACAGGTGGCAAACCTCTTCAAAAATATTTTCGAAATATAGCTTTCTTAACTCTCTCGCTAGCTATGCATATTAATATATTACATTTTAATTTTTAAAATCGGTGGCAGCACTCTTTAAAATTTTGTGTCCAGNTAAAATAGATTTTTAAATTTTGAGAATGATGGCAACCCTCTTTTCATTGCAAAATGTGTCGAAAGAAAGCTTTCTTAAATCCCTCTCGTGTGATGCTTTTAATAAAATATTTGATTTCACTTATTAATCAAGTTGATTTAAAGTTTTTGACAATGTGGCAACCTTGTTTAAAAAAATCGTTTTTTAAACCCTTTCGTTAGACACCCACTGCTTTGTTATATTTAATTGAACTTATTAATAAGTTGATTTTGACTTTGGAAAAGGTGGCAACCCTTTCCAAAGAATAGCCCATATGTGAATCCAGGTTAAGGAGAAACTGTGCGCCAAATTTTATTGAAATACGTCGAGACGTCTCGCGGCGCCTTTCCAATATTTACCATATCGTGAATATGTCGGATTTGCAAGGTCTAAAGGGGCACTGTTAAGGCCCAATCAGTTCGTCGACGAAGTCTTTCACATAATCTTTGCGACACGCCTTAACCGACTCTAATCGGGACCAAAAATTTATATGTGATATCTTTGACTATGGTAGTATCGATTTTGGGTATTAGATGAAAAAAAAATTATTTGAATTTATTGAGTCTCCATAGAGGAATCAGCACTTTGCCCCCTGTGCGACACGCCTTAACCGTCTCGAATCTGGACGAAAATTTATATGTGATATCTGTAACCGTGGTATTACCGATTGAGGGGGTGAGACTGAAAAATCGTTCATTTGATTTTAAGGACCACCCTAGAATACATATATAGCAATAAGTATACAATGAGTATATTATTAGTTATTTTCGCACTAGACTCTGCCGTTTGATGTTGTTATCTATATCTATCCATGTATGCATGCTATATGTACAATACAAATGCGGTAACTCAAACTTACAGACCAATTTGTTGTTACCTTTACTTTTTTGTTTTGCTAAAGAAAAAAAAAAACAAAGTTGTATTATTTGCAAAAATGCGGTTATACATACGCTATCCGTGCCAGTAATCTATCAGGTTACTAGCGATTATTCAAAAAATGTGCAAACTATAGAAGCAGGGGTGTACATACATTTGTACGTATATTAGGGTGGTTCAAAAATGTATGTGAAAAATAAAGTCGGAATTTTAATGTTTTATTCCCTAGGATTGTTCTGATGGAAAAAAAACTTTTCATAGAAATCTTGAGACCAATAATAATGGCCAATTGTTTCTTTAACAATTTTTTGAATTGATAGGGGGGACTTATTAAAAATCGTTAGTATTAAAAAATGGTTAAATAAACAGTTGGGTATTATTATTGAAAGTCTCCTGAGTCTGGTTAAAGTTATCCGATTGAAAAATATTTATTTTCAAGAATTCTATACCATTTCTACGAAAAGTTCTATATAAAATACATGAAAAAACTTTAAGTGCCAACTTTACTTTTTTTTAGGTAAACCCTAATGTATATTCGCGAATAAAAAAATATTTAGATAAGGAACATACATACGTAGTGAACCGTACTTCATACATACTTATACTACTTGCTTTCTGTTTTTCTTGCAAAAAAATGTTTTAGAAATTTCGCAATGCATTGAAGCTAATTTTGCTGAATGAATTCGTCGGCAAGTCGCAATGTGCTATTAGCGGCCGCTTAATCAGTCAAGCAGTTGGGTTATCAATTAGTCAGCGAAGCGAAAAGCATGTAATTGATAAATTAAAATTTAACAATTGCTTAATTGAATTTTAATTAATTAAACTTCCATTTTGCAGCACGATAAGCATTTAATTAAAGCAGTAATTTCAATTACGGATTTTTTTACTTTGATCTTATCACAGTAATCTTTTGAAAACTGAATTTACAAATTAAGTATTTTAAGTTTTCTAAAAAGTATGTCCATAATATTAAGTATTCATAAAAGGCAATTTTAAAATTCAAATGGACCTTAGAGACAGAAAATGTCCGAAAATTTACGTTATGAATACTAGAATCAAACACGAAAAATAGCTAAAACTCCCAAACGACCCCTAAGACTCCCGAAAATCTCACATTAAACCCCTAGAGGTCCCGATTATTTCCACAAAGTCCCGAATTTCAAAGAATTCGAAAAAAACTTTAGGGAACCCGTTAATAACCGAAATTTCTTATAGAAAACCAAAAGCCCCGAGAAATCTAAAAAAAATTCTAAAAAATCTATAAAATAGAAAGTTTTGAAAGATTCCGAAGTATGCCGAAAAAAACCGAAAGTTCCTGAAAAATACTCGTGAGTTCCTTAACCCTCGTCCGTGCGACTAGGTACAATTGTAACTTTTGCGTTT
>NW_016173109.1:0-10317 GCF_001687245.7 Rhagoletis zephyria
AGTAAATGTCATGGACCAATCTAACGTTTCAAATAAAGAACCGATGAGATTTTGCAAATTTTATGCGTTTTTTTTAAAAAAAAAGGTATCAAGCTCTTAAAAAATCACCCGTTACGATTTGCAATGAATTATGTTGATATCACACAATACCACACACCCACAAGCGCAAATATTTGTTAGTAATATACTTATGTACATATATACAGATGTTGGTACATGTAAATGACATAAATATTCTCTCACATGTGATTAAATGGCAAATGCAAATACAATTCGTATTTGTTTGGTTTGTTAAATGTGAAAAGGCAGCAGCAGCAGCAGCAGCAGCAGCAGCTGACTTACAAAGGCAATAATTCTGAAGGCTGCTCGCTGCTCGCTGCTCGCTGCCCAACAACGAACTTGAATGAATGTAGGTACTCTATGAACATATGTAAATGAATGAGACGAAATGCCACCGACCTACAGCTGCTGCTATGTTGAATGTAGCTGCGGGGCGACAAAGCAGAAAAGAGGTCAACAAAGGCGCAAGCCAATGCATTGCCGGAGAAAGAGCACCATGACGGTGAGGTGAAGGCTTCCTAACGCAAATACAATATATTTGTGACGACTGTAGGGAATGTGCCGAATAACTCGAAGCGCTTTGATATTAATGTTGAGGTGTGGTTAAATAATTACACACAAAGGAATTTCGTTTATGCAGGCACACATGCATGCAAATACACATACACATATATGTAGGTGTAGGTACATATCCCTGCAAAAAGTGGGACTAGGTTAAGTCCTAGTACAGGACCACGCTACCTTGTAACCAACACCAGTAACCAAAATGGTCCAAATATATGGAGAAAATATGGTTACATTAACTTTACGATGTCAGTGGACCTGACCACCTCTGGGACAACTTCTGGCCCACCGCTGCTTAACATGGGACCACCTAGACAACTACTCCTTTTGGACCGTGGCAAAAACGTTCTGCAACCGAATCATATTGCCGATCGGACACGAAGAGGTGGTGTTCAACACATATATAGTTTTTTTTTTTTGCGTTTGAAGTGGTCCAGGTCAGCATAACAAGTTACTAGTATGCAACCTGGTCCTTTTGCTCATACTTTAAAACTACGACCCAGTGGACCACCTGGTCCTCAAATTTTTGCAGGGGTGTATGTAGCTATATATTTGTATGTGCGAATTCTCGCATGCAGACTTAAGTGCTCACTTACGCACCCTAGGCGCAAAATAATGCGTCACAAGCCATTTATTTATCAGGAAATCGCCTCAAGTTGAAATACGCCAAAGCAATGGCACAAACCTATCCACAAACAAGGGCACGCATACACACATACATGCATACAAATGATGTGAAAGGGGCCAATAAAGCATATATATGGCAGTACATAATGCCAAAGTGATTTAGGGCAACAAACCGTTTGGGAAAAATCCGGGCACCAATTGGGGCAGTAGTCGACAAGTGTACTCGCATGTAGTTGAGTTAAAAGCTTTAATGGCGCAGCGCGCTGAGGTGGTGGCGTGTAAGAAACGTGTTGTTTGGTGATTTCCTTGAAATTGTTTAAGCAATTTGCTATAAATTTGAATGGCACATTTATTAGCTGGAGAAATAGTACCTGTGGGAAATGGGAGCAGATAAGCAGTGATTCGGGAAAATATTATCAAATAAAAATGTTTTTTTTTTTTGAGAAGTATGTAACCAAATAGATGAGCGCATATTTGGCACTCTTGAGATTTTGTTATGAAATAGGTTGACTGCATAACTTTGCATGTAAAAGCGTGTGAACTCGTGCTCCTACATATTATTTACCAGCTTTTTCCTGCGGCTTCCCCGCATAAGATACGGCTACGTTATATGTACAATCATATGTTACGGATGCACCATCATCTGTTATACTGATTGCTATGGTATTATGTTGATCATTTTGATGCTTTTACTCCGTTGATCATCTTAAGTTTTCAAATAAAGCTTTCTTAAACCCCTGTCGTTTGGCACCCATCTTAAAATATTTTATATTTAACGTGTAAATTAAATTGATTACGAAACAGGAGGAAATCCTCATGAAAATATTTTCGAAATAAAGTAGTCTTAAACCCTTCTCGTATGATACTCATGCAACCAATTAATTAAAATTATTTTGAATTTGTTAATAGGTGGCAACCCTATTCATAAAAATATAAATAAATAAATAACGCGCCTTAAAACTCTTTTCGTTTGCCACTTACTTATATACACATGCTTCGACTATCCTATTAGTTAAATTGATTTTGACTTTTCGAGCAGGTGGCCACTCTTAGAAACAAGGCTTACTTAAATATCTCTTGTTTGAAAGCCATACTAAATTATTTAATACAACTTTTTATATTAATTGATTTGGAATTTCTGAACAAATATTCTCGAAATAAAGCTTACTTGAACCCCTGTCTCAATTGATATCTATTTTAAAATATGTATTGATTTTACTTCCTAATTCAATTGAATTTCACATTTTGGACAGGTGGCAATGCTCTTCAAAAATGCTACGAAATAAATCGTTCCTGGTTCCTCACTGTTGTAATATTTTTATTTAGCTTTTTAGTGAATTGATTTTAAATTTTGAAACAAGCAAGCATACATACATATATGCATTAAGCAGAGATGGGCGATAAGGATTATAATTACCAAACGATTGGGATTACAGTAATCGCAAAAAGCTAAAAAAGCAAGATTACAATTAAAGTAATCATTTATCGAACGAACTTAGATTACGATGACAGTAATCGTAATTTTGAAAAAGTTGAAAATGCGATTACTGTAATCGGAATTTAAGATGCCTTCGATGAACCATTACCGCAATTTTTAAATTGTGATTAAAGCAATCATAACCCCAGGTGCAATCGATTACACAGGTAATCGCCCAGCTCTGATATTAAGTAAGCACAAGAAGCTCTTCTGACCGCCCCAAGAAGGAGCTTTTAATTGTGTCTGGCTTAATCTTCGCCCAATTTTCGCTGAGCTTGCATGACATCCATCTGCACAATAGTGAGCAGCCTTTCCTTGCCCGGTGAAATCGTTAAGAGCGCCCCCTCACTCACTAGCTCTTTCCTTGAGGGAATGTGTGTGTAGCAAAAAACGCTGTTTGGAACCATTGAAGAGATGCTGTGATCCGTGTAATCAATGCTGAACTCAAAAATTCTAAGAATTTTAGGGAATCTAACTATACGCTGAGCTTGTTAGGCATGCGGTTTCTCTGTGCCTCTATCCAGTCCGTTCTGCGACAGTTTTGCCTGCAATGTCGAGAGGCATTTTGTTCAGCATCGCGTTAAGCGCCAGAGTGGGAGTTGTCCGCTCTTGCTGCCTAACTAGTGAAGCTCTCTTTATCGAATTTTACCTGACGAAATCTCCATTAAATAGACTTAACGGTGGCGTTATAGAACATATACTTTGGGTGGGATACCTTATATCTTTCCGATGGCTTGCCTGCAGAAAAATATTGAAAGTGGAATCTACGACATGCTTAATTAGCACGCTGGTTATAAGGCAACATAAAATATATGTAGTATGTATTTATGTTTAAGTACTTGCCAGTTGGCCCAGTTGTGCTTTTGTCATGTTAAAGTAAAAAGGTTTCGACTAAACCTCATAAAATGGTTCCCTGTTTTAGAACGAGTCAAAAAGGAAGTCTTTGTTCTTTCTGTTCCAATTTAGTGAATTTTTGCTTAATTAAGCCTGAATTTGATTTTTTAAATAACCCGTTCAAAGTATTTCTGCAAAACGAAACTTTCGTTTACTTGCAATCGATTTAAGCTTTTATTGCGATTGAATGTGATATTGAAAGTCCACCTTTATGTGTATTGTATATCGTCACCTGAGTGGAAGATCGACCTATTTCGGCAGCCAGTTCGAAAACGCCCTATCACAGAAAACTTTTCAAGAACGCGCTATCTCAGCCGCCTATTTAAAACCTAAAGCCCTATCTCAGCACATTTTCAATATATGTACGTATTTTCATTTGAGAAAGAGCGTTCTTCACCCAAATTCTGAAATAGGGTGTTTTTCAATAAATTATGAATTAAAGCGTTCTTCAATCAAACTCTGAAGTAGGGCGTTCTTGAAAAGTTTACTGAGATGAGGCGTTCTCGAACTGGCTATCGAGATATGTCAATCTTCCACTCAGGTATCGATATACTGTAAATAGCCGTAGATTCTGACAATAAAGCAGCAACTTTTAATATGCAAATCTCAAATGACTCGCCATTTCAGCGAGACGTACAAACATCAAATTCGAATGTAATAATACATAAATAATTTCATAAAAAAGATCCTATCATTAGATGGCAAAAGACTTGATTTGCAATTGCCGTTTACATTTTGGTAAAAGTTGATTTGTAATGTAAACATTTGCAAATAAATATGTATGTAAGTATATGTGCTTAAAATATTCAAAATTATTTGCATAAGTTGTTGTAATTGTTGTGTTTTACAACCGATTCATTGCACTGTGACAAACGTTTTAAAATAATTTGTTGTAAGCTCTAACACTTACGTACATAAAATACGTACACTAGGGCGGCTCAGTTTGTATTGGAGATTTTTAGACTATAGGCGTATATCATACAAGTATTATATGTGTAATTATAGGCAAATTTTCCGAAGAAACCATGGGTCTAAAATCAATTTGGGGTTTTATAAATTGCGAAAATAGGTTTCTTTTACTTAGCATTTTGCTGTTGTGCCGTAAAGAAGTGCTTAAATTGTACATAAAATTATGCTATAAGGAGTTTTTGGTATGAGGAATCTATTTCTGGACTTATCTGTTTCCTAAAGCTTCCAACAGTGGGCGCAATGGTGAAAATTGCTTACGTATTAAAAAAAAAAAAATTCTTGTTCATAGCAGTAAAATTCAATACAGAATACACATACATACATATGTACATATAAGAAACAAATTTTTTTACACATTTCCATTTTAATTCAAATTCTTATTAAAGTAATTAAAGTCACTAAAAAAAATGAGGATCCAGTCATTTATTTTTAAATATTCACACTAGTTTTCAAATGTGTCTTTTATTTAACAAACATCATATAAATCTGAGTTTAAAATTTTGAACGAAAATTATAATTCTTCAAAACTTTATCAAATATCAAAATTTTGAGTACGCAGATTTTTAGCCCATTCAATTTTAGTATGAAAATGTGCAAAATATAACAGTCTTGGAATTCCCATTGATTTTATAGATTTTTAGTTTAATTAGTTTAATATTTAATAATTTTAATTAGTTTAATAAAAAATTGAATTAAAATTTAAATATTTATATAAAAATTGTAATTTATTAGACATACAGTTTTTCAGCGACAAAACGGTTGATTGTTTTACTCATTTTAGTCAGTTGACGTCGCTCAACATTCAAAATAAACTTTTAATACATATGCATGTATTTTGATTGAATTTTAGTTGCATGAAAAAATTTCAAGGACAAGTAAAATGTACTTTTTTTTGTTTTAGAACGTAAGAAAGCTTGAAAATTTTCACTGTTGCGCCATCTGGCGGAAGTTTTAAGAAAAGATATGGAATGGATTTCTCATATCAAAAAACCGCTTCTAGCATGTTTTTATACAAATTTTAAGCACTTCTTTATGACACTACAACAAAATGCTAAGTAAAAGAAATCTATTTTCGCAATTTGCCAAACTCTAAATTGCTTTTAGACCCGAAGTTTTTTAGGCAAGTTTTCTAAGAAGTACACGTAGAATTCTCCTATGCTATACGTCTATAGTCGAAAAAACTGACCCGCCCTAAAGTACATATCTACATAGGTTAATGCACACGTAAACGAACACAAAAAATACTGATACTATTTTAAAATATAGTATGTATACCTACATATACTATCTAAACACTTAAACCCTGCAGAAAAAAAAACGACTAGACCTAAAAATGGTAAATACTGATACTACGTGTGCGAATCAAGGCATAAAGTCGATTTAAAAATTTTAAAACACTCTCAAATAAATTGTCCTCAGCCCAAAGAGCACTCGCATACGAAGATGTTTGGAGAATACTATGGATCTCGCCTAATGAATGTAAGTGTATTTAGTATGCAATAATAGGGGATTACATACATATACACAGATAAACCTCCTATTAAATAGCAGATTCTCAACCAATAGCGAGGGAAATCTTCTTAGAAAACTTCAAAAAGCTAAGGCCGTGTGCTGTACAGGACCTTTCTAATGTAGGCCACTTAACCATTGCCTTTCCTTTAGAGATACCACATACATACAATGTTGAGTTCCCAAATACTGAGTCTGCATTTATACATTGTCGAATATATTTACCGATGACTCCAAAACTGATATCCATAGGATCTGGATCTGAGGTCTATACATACATATATATGTATGCAAATACTGAAGGCAACGGCGACAATCTTCCTTTCTCTCTTGGCTCCGTACTCCTAGCCGGGGTATTTGTAATCCTCAAAAAAAAAAAATGAATAACGTGGTGGAAAATAGATGTGGACGAAAATAGAGGGAAGCTTACGTGTCTAGAGTGTCTCCCTAACTGCGCCTAAAACATTACAGACTTAGCATGGTATGGTATGGTTTAGAGGTGTCGATATGTACATTTATTTCTACATACCCTGTAAAAAATTGGACTAGTTTCTAGCTAACTTCTGACTGTTCAGTTGTAACTTTTTATTATTTTTTTCCTTCGGCCGTAACTACCTCCTTTTGAAAGGCAATGGCCACAAGAAGAGCGAGCTGTTTCCTCTGTGTTAGGTGTCAACTACGTTGGAACGCTTCACTTACTCGTATGTACAAAAAGATCAAAATGTTTTTTAATTGTTTACATGTTTATTGGAATATTTACGCTATTTAACATTACATATTTGTTTACTTGTTTACATCATAATGATAATATAAATTTTCGATTTTCATTTTATTTGTGCTGAGTTGGAAAAACCATCTGGGTAGTGTAGAAATGGAGTGCATTCAAAGAAATTTTTATATAAGGACATTTAAATAGAAACTTGTTTAAAGAAAACGATCTCCCGATAATGTATCCATGACTCTTGCATGAATTTACAATTCAATTTAAATTAGTTTGTCATAGCCAGGGAAAGGATTTTTAGGAACTAGAAACCTATAGAAAAGGCCAAATAAAATAGCAAAATAGGCAGGAAAAGGTACTAGAATACTACAAAAAGGCCAAAACCGATAAATAAGAAAAAAAAACTACATTTATTTTAGAAATGTTTATTTAACAAGTAAAAAGAGAATAAATATGAATTAGTTTCATTATATGAAAAATGTATACTTTGAATCTTTGACTATTTTCTCTTTTGGAGTTTTTAACTCACAAAACTTTAATCCCTATAGCTGTAGTAACATTGAACCACAAGATGCATTTTGAAGATTTCTGGCAGAATTTTCATTAGATCTTTGCGAAGAACATCCTTGAATATGAATGAATGGATGAAGTGGCGCCCAATTTAAATATGGAACGTTTAAAACTTTCATATTACCAGAAATAAGGCCCTTTTCCTTGCCTTTTACAATTAAAGGTAGAAAAGGCAAATATCTTAAAAAAGACAAACATCAAATGAGTAAGTATGGAATCAGGGAAAGGTAAATCGTGGACATTCTTAATCGTATATACTCTATTTATTTAGCAGAAAAAAAGGCAATTCCCATAAAACCCGTTCCTTGGTCATAGCTAATAAAAAGTTAGATTTTTATCGTAATCTCGTAAAAACGCTAACTACAAGTTGGTTATTTTTTATTAATTGATAATTATTCTTTGCAGCGTACCTACGTTTGCTTGTGATTCCTTACTCATAATGCAAATTATTTATTACTTCCTTAGTAGTTGTGTTGAGCATTTCAACATTGTTATTGTTACATCTATGTATTTCGAATATTTTAGTTGACAATGTGTGTTCATGTTGATGTTTCGATTGGTGTTTGGTGTGAACAGCAACAATAACAAAACTTGCTATTATTATTGTTTTGCCGTGCAAGTTTGCGTATGGCCTTTTGTCAATGTTGTTGTTAGTGGTGGTATTTTGATAGTAAACACAAATAAACAAAGATTTTGATTACCTACGAGCGCACTTCACCTCTCCTGAGGCGCCTCCTGTTGGCCCGCCCCGCCTGTATCCTACCCGCATTTTCGCTTGTTAGCGCACCACTTGGCTTGACCACTTTTTGCTGTTGGTATTGTTGCTGCTGCGTTGGTCGCTATTGCTATTGTTGTTGTACCCGCATTGCTGCTATGAGTATTGCTTTGTTGACGCTTTAGTGTTTGTTGCTGGTCTGCTAATTTCGTTGTTGCTGTTGCTGTGCTCTGCCCATTTAACTGTTATTATGACCACGAGTGCAAACAACTAAATACATAGCATTTGGTCAGAAATAGTTGGATTGAAGATGCCGTCTGTAGCGAAAACTGCGCAAAAGTTGTGGTAGTCGGCCGGGGGAGGGCAGCGCGCTGTTTGGGTGGTTAGAGCTGGAACAACTACAAAAAGGCTACATGCGTATATTGCCTATATTATTGCTGTAGTAATAGTTAGCTGCAATTGCAGTCCCAGCAGCTGTTTTCTTCGACTGCCGCAACTTAGTGGAATAGCCGGTTTGTTTCGGCTACAACGGCGGCCTATTTTTCGACAAGCTGCCGCTACTGCTGCTGCTGCTGCTGCTGACATCCACTTACAAAGCGCTACATGCAGATCAACGATATCATTCGGGCATTTGTAATAAATTTTTCCCCGCGCGCTTTACTCACACTCCGCTCACCAGTCTGTTGCAGGCAGTGTCTTAGACAATTTAATGTTGTCCATTCGTCTCGGCGACGATTAATTTTATAATTCATTTATTTTTTCGCTACAAACGTAAATAAATACATACATATATGTATATATGGCTATGTAAGCGCGCATGTGCTTTTGGCAAATGTGCAAACAAATAATAGTGTGCATATCATACAACCAGAGACGGTCGTTATGTGGCAGCTTGCTGGAAAAAAGCTTAAATGCAAGCAGCTACACACACAAACGCTCATTGAACTCAATGAAAATGCGCTAAAATCGGTGCCAAACAGGTAAACCTACTTTTATATATTTCACGATTAGCTGCATTTTTTGTTGTTACTCGTCGGTACCCTGTTTGGTAATCGAGGCTGCTATGGCAATAGGAGAAACGAAATTGTCGCCGGAGTAAGGTAATCAAATTATGTATCCGGGGTAGTTGTGTTAAATAATATTTGGGTCATATGCATTCGGTTGCCAAATGACTAAATATCTGCATATGTAGCTAACGGTGATTTCGTTTCTTCGAAAAAATGTTACCCTTCCCTTCCCTTNTAACGGTGATTTCGTTTCTTCGAAAAAATGTTACCCTTCCCCCGGTACGAAATATGTTTGATGTTACACTCAAACTCACGTATTTGATAATATTGTCGTTTTAAACAACCATCTGATTTTCAGGGCGACCATCTCCCCTGACAAAGCTTCACAGGCCAGAGAATGTTTCTTTTTTTCCTTACAAGAGTGTGACATTTTAAGAAACGAACACACAATTTTCTCACCCTTTGCCTTTAATCGAATCGAACACTAAAACGTTGTAAGAAAAAGGGGCATTCAAAAGGCAACTTTTTGAAGTGAAACTTCTTTAGCGGCGGTTGGTTGGTTGGGAGTAAATTGGCAAATTCAACGGAAATTGTATACGGAAATGGTGCAACGGAAATGGTCGGGGCTGAAACAAGTGCTTCTTGCGTGTATGCACATGGTATTAGTTTAACAAAAACTTGCTTATAAAAGGTTAAAGAATAACACTTAGAAAAAGACCAATACAAGTATGAAAGTAAAGGTGAGTGCTTACGTAGATAAAGAAAAGGATAAAGACAAAGCTAAAAATAAAAACAAAAACAAAGATGCGTAAAGATAAAGGCAAAAATGAAGACCAAGATAAATTTAAACATTTTACTTATATATCGATGGCTGAGTGGAAGATCGACCTATCTCGGCAGCCAGTTCGAAAACGCTCTATCTCAAAAAACTTTTCAAGAACGCCCTATTTCAGAATTCGTTTCAAAAACGCCCTATATCAGCAAATTTTCAATACATTTTGAAGTGAGATAGGGCGTTTTTGAACCGAATTTTGAGATAGGGTGTTTTTCAATTAAATTCTGAAATAGGGCGTTATGGAAAAGTTTTTTGAGATAGAGCGTTTTCGAACTAGCTGCCGAGATAGGTCGATCTTCCACTCAGCCATCGATATATAAGTAAAATGTTTAAATTTATCTTGGTCTTCATTTTTGCCTTTATCTTTAC
>NW_016173109.1:10464-12303 GCF_001687245.7 Rhagoletis zephyria
CCGGTACGAAATATGTTTGATGTTACACTCAAACTCACGTATTTGATAATATTGTCGTTTTAAACAACCATCTGATTTTCAGGGCAACCATCTCCCCTGACAAAGCTTCACAGGCCAGAGAATGTTTCTTTTTTTCCTTACAAGAGTGTGACATTTTAAGAAACGAACACACAATTTTCTCACCCTTTGCCTTTAATCGAATCGAACACTAAAACGTTGTAAGAAAAAGGGGCATTCAAAAGGCAACTTTTTGAAGTGAAACTTCTTTAGCGGCGGTTGGTTGGTTGGGAGTAAATTGGAAAATTCAACGGAAATTGTATACGGAAATGGTGCAACGGAAATGGTCGGGGCTGAAACAAGTGCTTCTTGCGTGTATGCACATGGTATTAGTTTAACAAAAACTTGCTTATAAAAGGTTAAAGAATAACACTTAGAAAAAGACCAATACAAGTATGAAAGTAAAGGTGAGTGCTTACGTAGATAAAGAAAAGGATAAAGACAAAGCTAAAAATAAAAACAAAAACAAAGATGNTTGTTACTCGTCGGTACCCTGTTTGGTAATCGAGGCTGCTATGGCAATAGGAGAAACGAAATTGTCGCCGGAGTAAGGTAATCAAATTATGTATCCGGGGTAGTTGTGTTAAATAATATTTGGGTCATATGCATTCGGTTGCCAAATGACTAAATATCTGCATATGTAGCTAACGGTGATTTCGTTTCTTCGAAAAAATGTTACCCTTCCCTTCCCTTCCGGTACGAAATATGTTTGATGTTACACTCAAACTCACGTATTTGATAATATTGTCGTTTTAAACAACCATCTGATTTTCAGGGCGACCATCTCCCCTGACAAAGCTTCACAGGCCAGAGAATGTTTCTTTTTTTCCTTACAAGAGTGTGACATTTTAAGAAACGAACACACCATTTTCTCACCCTTTGCCTTTAATCGAATCGAACACTAAAACGTTGTAAGAAAAAGGGGCATTCAAAAGGCAACTTTTTGAAGTGAAACTTCTTTAGCGGCGGTTGGTTGGTTGGGAGTAAATTGGAAAATTCAACGGAAATTGTATACGGAAATGGTGCAACGGAAATGGTCGGGGCTGAAACAAGTGCTTCTTGCGTGTATGCACATGGTATTAGTTTAACAAAAACTTGCTTATAAAAGGTTAAAGAATAACACTTAGAAAAAGACCAATACAAGTATGAAAGTAAAGGTGAGTGCTTACGTAGATAAAGAAAAGGATAAAGACAAAGCTAAAAATAAAAACAAAAACAAAGATGCGTAAAGATAAAGGCAAAAATGAAGACCAAGATAAATTTAAACATTTTNGCATATGGTATTAATTTAACAAAAATTTGCTAATAAAAGGTTAAAGAATAACACTTAGAAAAATACCAATTCGAGTATGAAAGTAAAGGTGAGTACTTACGTAGATAAAGAAAAGGATAAAGACAAAGCTAAAAATAAAAATAAAAACAAAGATGCGTAAAGATAAAGGCAAAAATGAAGACCAAGATAAATTTAAACATTTTACTTATATATCGATGGCTGAGTGGAAGATCGACCTATCTCGGCAGCCAGTTCGAAAACGCTCTATCTCAAAAAACTTTTCAAGAACGCCCTATTTCAGAATTCGTTTCAAAAACGCCCTATATCAGCAAATTTTCAATACATTTTGAAGTGAGATAGGGCATTTTTGAACCGAATTTTGAGATAGGGTGTTTTTCNTTTTTGAACCGAATTTTGAGATAGGGTGTTTTTCAATTAAATTCTGAAATAGGGCGTTATGGAAAAGTTTTTTGAGATAGAGCGTTTTCGAACTAGCTGCCGAGATAGGT
>NW_016173110.1:0-12300 GCF_001687245.7 Rhagoletis zephyria
ATTTTGTTGTATTTATTCTGTTATTGTACGCATTTAGTAACGACTTAGAAGCTGGCGATATACCAGGTTTAATTTTAACAAAAGCAACGAGACCCGCCTCCGATAGAATTTTGGTTTGGTAGTTTTTAAAGATATATTAAAGCCAAACCTGGCGTAAAAATAAAGTTTACAGCGGCGAATGGCAAGCGCAAAGTGATGCAGGTGGCCAATTTTTTAAATTTGGAAAACTTTGGAGCGAGAGACTTTCATCACTTTTGACTTCCATATCAAAGTAATTGCTAAGCACTCGAGCTCCGGGGAAGGCGCAGAACTAAAGGAGTTATATGGATCCTGGCTTTTATCGACGGAGAAAACGAGTAGGGTTAGCTTTAAACTAAAAAAAAAAATCAATGTAATCAAGTTAATCTAACTAATGATACATATATGTAGGTACTATTTTAAATACGTAATTGATCACAGTTTTATGAATAGCATAAGATTTTGGAAAAGTATTGTTATTATTTTACTAAGAATACAACGAATCGAAATAAAAGTTGGAAGTATTATGTAGATATTTGGATTTTAGTTGACTTCATCGATTTTTGGGCACGTAAGTTCAATTAATTAATTAATTAATCCCAACGGTTTTGCCCTCCTTTCTGCGTCCAATGGGGCGCAGTCCGCATGACGTACGCAACATTTTTTTTTTCGAAATAATTCAAAACACATTTTACAATTTTCTGTTTTTGTTCATAATTGTAGAAGCAACTAGTGCTCATATGCATGACATCCATGGTCCAGTCTAGGCGCCAGCAAGTCTTCAATTTCGTCTTATGAAGAATAATTGTAGAATACGCCAAAAAGACCAATTGGGCCTAATATGCAAAAAATCGATTCAGTATAATATTTTATTGCACATATGGCAACACTAACAGTCTTTTTCTATACTCCCTCTTTCATTACTTTTGTTTTGCTCCCAATATTTGGTACATTTTGTTTTAATTAACTGCGTCAGCAAATTATAATTAAATAAAAGATTGAAGTTGTTGATACGCCTTAATTTAAGCGCAATAAAATCAAGTTATTTTTAAAACAAAGCTGCTGTTGCCAAACTGACATGCATCCTCGACTTGGTCCAAAACGTACACTACCCGAAGGCACCGAGGAGGAAGCGGTTGAACTTAATAAACTTTATGGTATTTCAAGTGCTCTATTTAGTGCTTCAGCTAGTTCATATAGAAGCTCATAACACTTTTATTTTAGATGACTTACGCACAAAACTCTCCTTGTCACGTACTGACCGTTTAGCAGGCCGTGCGTTGGGTGCTTGGGACCCTGACGAGAAGGCCGTGCAGGTGCTACGGAAGGATGGAAAATTTGGCAATTTCGGCTACAGTCATAGCGGTCAATTCTATTTGGAAAATTATGAAGCCTTATTTTTGTTAGAAATGGTAATATAGCAGTTAATAATTCACACTCTAGCTCCTAATCTTACACACACATATTTACCTATAGAACCGCTTGCAATTGGAGTACCACTCAAAGATAATGTCTGTGGAACAAGCTTATTTGCTACTATTAGGCGAGGCACCTAACACTAAATTTAACGAATATCTTGTTTATTCTCATCTCACGCGTATTGGTTTTATTTTGGTGCGCCACCAAAATGTCGCCTATTACGACAATGTTGAGCCTACGGAAGTGGATTGCGCATGGGCGCTCGCATTGAGCGTTATCAATAATCGCGCGATCCCAGAAAATGTAAAGAAATCTCCACACTTTGTCAAAGTCAAAATGCAAATGAAACACATAAAAGATTGCATTATGAAGCAGGAAGAACTAGAGCAAAAAGAAGTGGTGGACGACGAGTCGTTGCCGCCAGTGAACTTCGATCGTAAAATGGCATCAACGGGAAAACGAAAAAATGTGAGTGATGAAGTGGAAAACCCTACGGAAGCCAAGCGAAGATGTTTCGAGATTGCTGCTAAGCAACGAAGTTTTCTAGATTGTCTTAAGGATGAGCCCGAGTACAAGCAGTTTGAAGAGAGTTTCGCCAAAATTGATATTATAAAAATGAGGAGCTCTACAGAGAGTGCAGAAGATGAGATAAGGAATTTGCAGATTGTTTTCGATTTGTATCTGCATAATGATGGATTTAAAAAGAGCGCACCGAAACCACCAACATTTCGATTAATTGTATTAGGTGTAAATGACCCATTTCCAACGCATTCGGAAATATCACAAGCATATAATTTGCAGAAGTACCCAGTGCCGCTTTTAGTAGTTACGGTGGGAGAATCCAAGCAAGTGCAGGCATTCTTGTATTATTTTAGTTGATAAGGTGTTATTTTCAGCTGTTATTCACTTCTAAACTAATTTATATTGTTAAAACTACATATTTTAATGAAATAGAATCCTACCTAGATGGTTGCTTGATATGGCGTCGCTACGTATTTTATTAGCCTTTTTCTTTTTACGAAGTAGGATAAATGGCGCTTATTAAATTATTGCATTAGCGCCACTTACATATATGTATATACACTAAACTATTTTCGGACACTTGATTCTTTAAAAATATACGTGCGAACAAATTTTCCCGAAAACTACTTCCGGTTAACAAACAGCGGACTCCCGCTTTTTTACCAACGCATCGCGGCAGAGTGGCAGCACCAATCAGCTGTTGTAGGGTTGCATTTGGTTTGTTCTCACTTGTTACCAAATTCTACTAGTGTTGGAAAACTATCTATAGTGTATACATTCGATTGTTTCGATAGTAATAGTAAAAAGGATTCGATACTATCGAAAGCTTTCTTACATATGATGAGATATACCACTAATGCCCTATTGTACCAATCAATTTTAAAATGTATCAAACTTAAAATTTAAAATAGCACAACATCAAAAAAAAAATTTTGTCATTTTAAATTATAACGGCCTGACAAATTTAAAATTGTTTGGTGAAACTGGGCATAACATTTTGTAAATAGACAAATTTGATTCCATTTTTTATGGCCTAAGAAAAATTTGGCAAGTGATATGACAGATCCCATCGCCTGTCAATTTCTTCGTTTCTGCTTTTACTACATAAAAAAGATAACAACGGCCAGGAAGAGAGCTTATTCTTAAATAACCCATTTCGTTAGTAGAAAAACTATAAAGATTATTTATATACACAAAAATAGTTTGTGTAAAACGAAATGAGATCGTGTATTTCAATAACACATTACAAACAAAGGAGTTCACAACATACATACATATGTAGCCATGTGCATCTTTTATAGCTGAGTTATGCATATTGCTATACCATTTTTACGTAAAAACCAAAACCCAACAGACTTCTACATGTGAAGTGCTATGCGTTGGGTAACCGCAGATTCCTTATGTGACAACTCTCATGCAATGTCAAGTATGCATAACTGAGCCTTTAGCCATTTCTTGTACGTCATTCTATATGGAGTTATTGCTTTTCTATATAGCTGCATACTGGCCTTATATGTGAACAACATACAACTATCGATAGTGTCTAGAAAAGTTCGATAGTGGCTGCAAAATGAAACCATCAATACTATCGATAGCCCCATCGATAGTTCTCCATCACTACTTTTTACCGTAGATTTGTATCAGAAATAAAAATTTTGAGGCATTAAAATTTCGCGTTGAAATCAAAATTACTAAAAATTTTTTTCAAATTAGTAACAATACTAAGCATATTTATATGATTTAAGTTAATTCAATTACGAGATTTACATTGAAATCGTTTTATCTTGCTATCGATTTTTTAGACACTTCGATTTTATAGCCCAATTCTGTATCGGTGAAAAATTTTCTTTTACTGACAAATTTAAACTTCTTCATATATTAGGTTTGTTCCACAAGCTACTCGAAGTCACTTCGAGTTACACATACGCGTGCTACAAGTAAGTTTTAGTGTTCGTTTGATATACGCAGACAGTTTCAACTTTATCGAGTTTTTCTACAAGTAGCTTGTGGAACAAACCTATTGTTCCGTTATAAAAGCTGTGCCAAAAATTTGTCACTGTTACAGAATAGAGCCGTTAGAGTAATTCGATTGTTGAATTACAAAACAAAAATCCCAATTGGCATCGATTGTAATGCCAAACAAATCGATTTAGTTCCACTTCCGTTCCGCCTAGTCGACCTAATAGCATTTTCAACAGTCTCCCACAGCATCAAAAGCTTCAAAATCATAAACCTAAAATTTCCTTGGATAACCCGAATTTTCCTCACTGACGTGGGCAGTAGCGAAAATACCACCTCGTGCCGATGTGAAAAAAACGCTTAGCAAACAATTTCATGTATTTGCGCCGTGTGTCCACAAATTCAGTCATTTTCAAACGTTCGTCGCGAGCGGAAGTGTAACTAAACGTGTAGTCAATTTGGGGCCGACGACGATTCAGCAGCAGAGGAAAACTGACGTGAAATCATACTTACGCGAAAACTCGTTCGTGCAAACCATAAAAATTTGCAAAAGCGAAGAATTTCTAAGCATTGACGAGCGAGCAACAGCTACCCGGCATTGTAGCAAGGCATTTAAAACAATTCTGAAATATTACTAAAACCACTCGTAAATCACAAAAACTACATTTAATTATCATGGTAAGTGAATAGTGAATGAAGTGGGGAGGGTAGTTGCTTGGTGGCTTCTCAGGTAGTGGCTAAAATTTGTAATTTTCTTTTGCTGAAGCGCTATTTGAAGTGATACATAGTGGTAAAAAAAAAACAATCCTCTCCTAACATTTAAGTATGTATGTAGTTGCACAACATTCACTTTTATCTCCTTTCAATTGACATTGCCCCACTACCATTCAACTGTGATTCATTTATTGGATTTTAGGCCATGGCGTGGTGTGAGTAGCGTAGGCTGTAGAGGCTCGAAAGGGAATGTATGGAACGTAGTTCAGTGTTGCCACACATGAGCTTTTTTTTGGTAGGTTCCGCGACAATAATAGTTAATAACGAAAAATAGAAAATCAGGCAGTTTCTGTAATTCACTTCCGAGTGAATTTCAATAAAATCCGCTTTGAACTCAAATTGGCAGGGGTTGAAACTTACTCGGAAGTGAATTGCAGAACCTGCCTAAATATGTATCTCCAAACATTTTAGCAACCATGATTACACGAATATTTCACCGGCGCGTTCGTATAACGGCGACCGCAAATATGTAAATATATAGTCTGTTCCTTTGAACTTCGGACTAAAACCTGTGGAACTGTCAAACTACAATTTTACTCTCTCAAATGTGTTCCCACTTACAGGTTTTATGTCAATAGGAACGACTTCCTGTAAGTTCTGACTAAATCCTGTAAACCGGACTGCTATTGGAACAGACTAATAACTGATTCTAAAGTACACACGTATACCTTTATTATTACATAATATGTAATAATATTTAATATATAACTGAACTACAAAGTTGTGATAAACTACATATTTACTGAAGACTGGTGCGCTGAAAAGGGCTTGCCAATAAACCCACTAAAGTCCACCCTTGTCCCATTTACTAAAAGAAGGAAAGTGATTTGTCAATGTTATTGTGACTTATTAACATTTTATTTTAATATTGTTATTGAGCTTTATACCAAGATTATATTCAAGTCAATTTGACTAGACCTACCTTGGCAGGGACAGAAACTGAGTTCTCAGAAAAGGCAATGTATCTAGAAGTAACTATGAACAAAAGGCTAAATTGGAACTTACATCTCTCGAATGTTACCAACAAGGCTACAAGGGCGTTTTATTCCTGCCACAGAGACTTGATGGGAAACTGGCGTACTTGTCTCTCATTACGGTAGTAAAAACCATTGTTACATATGCGGCACTGACCGGGTGGCCAAAAGCTAAGCAAGAAAATGCGAGTGCCACCTTAAAAAATCTGCACCGACTGCGTGGCGATCACAGGAGCTATGCCCACCTGTTCAACGAATGCCCTGGGTGTCATTACATGATTCCTCATTTGTCTGTTCTGATTGAAAAAGGGAACGATCTACAGTTGCTCAATACGATCAGCATGAAAAGTGGAGATCTTCGGGGTCATTTGGAGGTTCTCAAGCCATTCCTGGATGATTCCGTTCTAAAAACCCTACAAGGTCAGAATTCCTGAAAGGGACTGCTGTGAAGCGGTAATAACTAAGATTGGCGGGACGACGGGAGTACTGGGGCACGCATACTTGCACGAAGATTCCAGAAAAGTCTGCCAATGGGCTGGGTATATGCCCATGTTCCAGGCGCATGTGTTTGAAATCGAAGTCTTTGTTCGCGAATGTCTAATGGGGCCAGAATAAATATTATGTCGGAAAGTAAAGTTCTGAACACATTGAAAACGACGAGCTACGGGCCACAGCTTCCAACTTGTTACCTTCGTTATCTAAACGCTTTGTCCATGGCGACATGATTATTTTGAACGCGGCAGCGACATCATAAGTTTGTATGAGTTCGACATAAAAGACGAGGAATAACCTTATATGTCGCTGGAAAAATAGAAATAGCTCTAATCTGGCCACAACCACAGTCGTCGCGTAGCCCTGTTGCCGTCAAAATAATTATCTACATAAGAAAACGTGGTAAAATAATTTAACAGCTGTGGTTCGTAGCTCATCGTTTTCATTGTGTTCGGGCTATAACGCAGCGTTAGAGCCCTTAGACCTTCTTAAAACGGCATCAAGGCTTGAGGACAGCTGTAAAATTCTTCTGAGCTAACTGGGAGCCCACAATAGCGTAACGCTGTGTGTGGGTTCCGGGACATGAAGGGCTTGAAGGCAACGGAAAGGCTGATTGTCTCGTAAAGTGAGGAGCCCAAATGCGCTTGCATTGTCCTCAGCACTTCTGCTGTTCATTTAAAGGATACACTGCACAACTATTTAGGGGCTGGGAAGAATTTCATATTGCTTCCCACTGGCGGAAGTCAAAGGGAATGACACTATCAAAGAGATTCATAGGTTCTTCCAGAAGGAACTCCGAAAGACTCCTTGAACTTAGCCGGGAGAGTATTGGAACTCATACTGGCATCCTGACAGGACTCTGGAAGTTAAGCTACCATTCGAACAAAATGGGGTTTCTCTAGAGAGCAAGCTTTATGGGCTGGGTTTACCTCAACAGATCTGATTAGGTCGCAGCGCGAGTATTTCTGACCTAATAATAACAACAATAATAATATGTAAGTGTAAAGAGACATTCATTTGAATAAGCCGGCACAGTAAAATGAATAGTTATACGGAAATAATTTGTTTTTATTGTACTACCTGTGTTGCTATGCCATCTAAATCTTTAATAAAATTGACATTGAAAAAAATTAAAAACCCAAAAAATGTTTGTAGGTTTTGGTTGGTTTTGGTAGGTAAAAAAATTTCTTCGTGGCAACACTGGGGTAGTTAGCGAGCGCTAAGTGTACTTTCTCCTCAATTACGAGTGTTCTCGGCCGCCACTGAGAACGACCTTGACCTCAGTCGTAGCTGCACGAACTACTTGAGTAAAAAAAAAGTTGAAAAAAATTGTTGCTCTTTGCTGGTGCGAAAATGCGCTGTGCTCATTGCTTTATTGTTTATACGGCGAAAAAATATTTAAAATATTTATTGAAAAATAATAAGCCATTCAATTTTGTTATGAGCAAAGTTCGACTTTTGCTTGCACAATTTTTATTTTTCTTTTTTTCTGATAAGGTAATCTATCGATTGTAGAATTATTAGGCGTTATTGGTTTGGTTTTATATTCTTATTAGATATTCAGGCATGTGTGAAGGTGTGTTCACAGTAATGGAAAAATTTTGATCAATTCCGAAACAAATAAGCTTGTTCACATGTACAGTTGCACTCAAAATAATAGCACCAAAATTAAAAAATTATATTGTTTGCAAATCATGTTTATTTATTTTTAATAACTTTAATTTAAAATCTAGTTCGACCTATAACAGAAATAGTATCGTCACCTGAAATGCAAAAAAAAAACGTAACAACATCGTAAATGAAATGGAAAAAGTCGTGACCAAGGCGTATTAAACAAGGTGTGATTGACAACTCAGATAGGCTCTGTTTTAAGGTACTATTATGCCAAAAAATATAAACAAGCGATTCAAAATTCATAAATGGATGGTTCTTCTGAGAGCAATGTCAAATTCAATCACACTTTGTTGAATACATTTTGGGCGTGACTAATATTTTAATTATTTTTCATAAAATGATGTGGGAAGTTGTAATTCGATGAAATCCATCATACAAATAAAAAAAATGCATTTTGAATTTTTTATTAGTTATGACTTTTTGCATTTCAGGTGACGATATGTATTTAAGTAAAAGTTTCAAAGCTTACACAAACAAAGTTCACACAAACTGATAAAAAAAATGTATAAAAAAATAATTCATTCTTTAACAGAAATCGCAGAAATCCAAGTTTCAAACTTTATGCAATATTTAAAAAAAAATCAACAAACTTTCGTAAAAATTTCGATTTTTTTAAATTGACTTTCTAGAAAGATTTTGTGTGTGCAGTTTTGTATCCCACTCAATTCTAGTCTAACAAAGGGCAAGTTTGAAGTGGCTAAAAATTTTCGTTTTAAAATTTTTTTGACGAAGGTGTTGCGGTTTTCTTCCATGTAAAAATAAATTGTGTTTATTCGTTATATGAAAACAAATGCGGCGAAAAAAATTCTAAAAAATCAACGGTAATTTGCGTAATTTGCAGAATTGCATAATGAGTACTTTAATTGCAGTTGTGTTTCTTATGCAACTTTTTGAAATCCTTATGAAATTAGTGAAGCAAAAAAGAAAAAAATTAGTTAACACTTTATTCCTCACAATAAAACAATTCATCCCCCGATTCCTCTCGTAATCTGAAATTCCCCACAAAAAACGGTACATTCCCCGATTCCCCATACAAACTGAAATTCGCCGCAAATCGGGGAATTCCCCACGAGTTGGCTTCCCTGTTACAAATACACGGTTGCCGTGCTGCATGATCTTTTAGTTGGTTCATGGCTGTATGGCACTTGAAATCACATTTCCATTCCGTCCATTTGTTCAATTTTGGCCCAAAAGAAATCGTTTATCATCATTCTCTTGGCCTTGTTCTTGTGCATGGCGAGGAATTAACTGCCTCGAGATTTCCTGCACACTTTCCTGGACCGCGGCGATTTACTCATCCGATCTGACGTTCTTTTGACGTACGGCCGTTAGGTGATTGTTTAGCCAACCGTTCATCTCAAATTTGGCCATCACGCATTGGATAGACGACTGTGAAGGGCCACCGGGTCTACCGCAAAATAGATACCAAGCGCGCAAAGTTTGCGCTAACGCACACTCATTTTGATAATTAAGTTGTACCATTTGGACGCGCTGCTCAATCGAGTAATTTGGCATCACTGGCCGATTATAATAAACCACAGATTATAGATTACTATGTAAATAAGGTTAAGTAAATATTCTAAACTAGATGTATAACTTATAGGTACTAAATGACTCTAAATGTTCCCGCAATTTATTAAATAAATACATATATACTTATGCATTTGTATAACATCTGTTGCTCAAAAAATACAACCCACTAATTAGCCAGCTAAAAGCTACCAACCTGTTAGTTAGTCAGTCAAACCGCGAATCTGTACTTTCTGAAATTCCAAAAACTTTTACCGAGTCATTCCAATATTTCTGCTGGTGTTTTTGTTGTTTTAATATTTCTTTATTTATTGTTATTAGCAGTGATTTGCATGTGCTAAAAGTCCAGTCCAGCCCAAATTAAATGATATTTTCGCATCAGAAATGGTAAAGAAAAGAGGCAGACGATTGTTTGGTTTGTTGTTGCCCAAAAATAAAATTGAACTGGAATGGCCGCATTCCTGGAGTTTTGACGTCAAAATACTGCTATTGTTATTATGTATTGGGTTTTATCGAATTTTGGTTGTTTGTTGTTGTTGTTTTGTATAAAATTAGCGAATATTCGCGCATGATAAACGCTTACTAGAGCGCGTCGACTATAAAAGCAAAGCTGATTGATGAGCACCAAACTCATAGCGAACTATTGTCTCACTTTCCAATTAAAATGGCTATGATGATGTCACAGATCCAGCAAAACAATTCCGCATTGTTTTACGCGAGTAGTGTACAGAATTTGCATACCTTGCCAAATATATTCCTCTACCATTTGGGCATTCATTAATCGTAAGCAAATTTTGCTTTATTATTTTGTGGCGAATTCGCATTTCTTGCTTGGTTTGTTTTTGGAAATGTAAACAAAAGCCCGGCATCGTTGAATGTGTGTGTGTGTGTGTGTTTGTAGTCTCACTGAATGACGATGCTGTTTCAATTTTAAGGGCCGGTGATAATCGAAGAGTTTGCAAAAAATTCGTGATACGCAATGAATAAAAAAAAAAAAATACATACTTGACTTCTATTAGCGATCCGTCGCGACTATCAGCTGAGGGCATCATGTCATACCATTTCCAATCGGTTCTAAAATCAATTTATATTTACTAGAAAGTAATAAGCTGATCGCTCGCTGTTTTCCTCGTATCATCTTTATGATGTTGTGTTTTAATAATTTATGAAAATTTTGTGTCATACCCAGTTTTCCTAAACATACACAATTTTTCATGTAATAAACCGTATAAATTTGTATAAGTTTTCTCTTACTATCTGTTGAAGCTTGAGAAATTGCTGTTGTGAAAGTCATGTGAAGGTTAATATAGTACTTTTTTTGTGTGTGAAATTCGCGGCAGTGTGAAAATAAATTATAGTTTTTTAAGTGTATTGTGAGCGTTAATCTATTTAATTTATAAGCATACTGTGAAAATAGTGTGTGTGGGTATACTAATGAAATATTGGCATTGATTAAAAGTTTTTTTTTTTTTTTTTTTTTTTTTTTTTNTATCAAAAAATAAAAATTCGCGCAGAGCGAGAGTAACAGTGAAGAGTGCGGGATCGCTTTCTAGTAAAAAAACGGTAACTTCTGACAACTTCAACATAACCTCCAAATTTTGGTTGTAAATGTTTGCTTATTTTGTATGTAAACACTCTTAGCTCACACATGCAAATAACCAAAAATACTTTCAAATTCATTAGAATCCACTCAAACAAGTAATTAAATACTTTTCAAGGTGTATTGGCAGAGTGCATTTTTCTTTCGTTTACAATTTTGTTGTCAAACACACTGCAGCTGATCGTTTGACAAATTTACCAGAATTTATCAGCAAAAATGTAGAATGCCTCTGCCAATAGGAAAAAGCTTAAGCTTCATACTACATATATAGCTTAAGTTTAATAAGAAATATTATTTTGACGTAGGTCCAAAATATTAGCTCAGTTGGTATTTTTTTTTTTTTAATTTTCGAATATAGAGCTCTATTTTGAGGTAAGCGACTTTTCTTTTGAGGTTAGGTTGGACATGTTTGAATGCATCATACTTCCACTTCGAGGTTAGTTTGCCTATTGTGAATGCCCTCTGTGAGTTTCAGTAGGCACATCCCTCTAACCGGGGTCATTCCGAAGTATCGTTATAGTGTCTCTTAAATCATTTACTATCCTGTATGAAATTGTGGAGGTGTACCTACTCAAATTTGCGCAGTAGATACGAAATCGGTTTTAATAGGGAGTTGCCCGTCTTACTTATCAGCATTTCCGAACCGCTTCTAACAATCTACTCTGGCAATTTTATTTCCTTCCTGATATTGCTATGCCCAGTGAGAAGCTCTGCATTGACTTGGTGATGCTCCATTTCTGAACAAATCTTGTGACTTCACTTCCTTGGATCCTTGCGCTTTCAATGCCACTTGGCTGTCAACTAATATAGTGACTATCCTGACAGAGAGTTGGTATTTGGTTTGGTCACTTCAATCATCAGGCAGCCGATATGATTTCCTGATCTGTAGGCCCTATGAATACAGACCCGCGTTTACTTCTTTTTCCACCTTTGAGCCATCGGTGTAGATGTAAATACTTTCATTCCTGCCCCATTCTTCCCTAGTTGGAAATCGTATAAAAATCCTAAATCGAAAGTGTCAGATTGACCTGATATAATCAGTTTAGATATCTAAGTCGGCCCTGATCGCATCGCGCCCTTCTCTTTTAAGCTCATTCAAGATCTCTCCGTGCCCATATTTGGCCTGCTTCGTCAATTTTGTTCCCCTTAATCTAAGCGCCCATTTTGAAGCTGCGCTCGTTGCGAACACCTGTGGAGGCTTCATGTGAATAATCATGCGGAATGCGATCTTAATAACTTACAAAATTGCTTATTTCGCTACAAATCAGTTTGCTCTCAACTGGAGGAAAAAAAAACAATAAAAATAACTTTATAGCAGCATCTTTGTTGCTGTACTAT
>NW_016173111.1:0-12300 GCF_001687245.7 Rhagoletis zephyria
GCCGCTTAAATGCCATCACCACAACTGACACTTATCCTCTACCAAGAATGGATGATCTGTTGCACGCTGCTAAAACGACACCCTTCATGTCCACTATTGTCTTAAAAGCCGGTTATTGGCAAATCAAAATGGCTGAAAGAGATAGAGCCAAAACAGCGTTCACAACGCCTTTCGGTATATTTGTTTTTAACAGAATGCCATTTGGCTTAAAGAACGCACCCGCGACTTTCCAGCGGTTAATCGATAAATTTAAAGCTGGACTACCACAATTTCTAATTTTGGCATATCTTGATGATATAATTATATGCTCTAAAGATTTTACATCGCACCTTAATGACCTTATGCAAGTATTTGAACGGCTGAATATTTTTGGGCTGAAGCTTAACAGGGCTAAATGTGTTTTCTGTTGTTCAGAAGTTAAATATCTGGGTCATATGTCTGCGTTCAAACACGGAAACTCGAGTTTCTTATTATCGGCGATTTCTCTTTTGGTGTTGCCCTTTGCATTCACACACAGAAACTCTTTTGTACGCAATTGTTGTTGTCAGCTGTGAATCGCCAACTTGAATTACTCAGACGAACGAGAGCACAAAGCGTGTTTCCCAAGTACGAGCGACTCGGTACCCGTCCCCTTTCCTCGTCGCTCTCTGCCCTACAAGCTTCGAGTTTCCGCAACAAAAGTTTTCGTGTCTGAACGTCGACTATTCTGACAACCAAAGAAATAAAAATCGACAGCGAAAAAACGAAAGCCATTTTAGATCGCCCTAATCCCAAAAATTTGAAACAAATTACATCCTTTCTACAAACTTGTTCGTGGTATAGGCGATTTATACCAAATTTTGCGGAAATTTCAAAACGGTTATCGAAATTAACTAAGAAAAACGAACAGTGGCAATGGACAGCGGAACAACAAAATGCATTGGACTCACTGAAAAAGCGTTTGTCATCTTCTCCAATTTTGCAACAAGTAGATGAAAACAAGCCATTTGTTTTGAAAACAGATGCGAGCAACTATGCGCTTGGAGCTGTTCTACTGCAGGGGGAGAAAGAAACGGAACGTCCTATCGAATACGCTAGTCGTCTACTACTTCCGGCGGAAATTAATTACTCAACTACGGAACGAGAAGCACTTGCAGTTGTTTGGGCCGTTAAGAAATTTCGTGGCTATATAGAAGGAGCGGAGGTAAAAATACTCACTGACCACCAACCCTTGAAATGGTTATTTAGCCTCAAAATACCTACGGGTCGGCTTGCCAGATGGGCTTTACAATTACAAATGTACGACTTGCATTTTACCTACACACCAGGAAAGCAAAACGTTATAGCAGATATGTTGTCTCGCCCACCGTGTAAGGTAACAAATCACTCTTCTGAAAATTGCGATATCTGTGCATTTGAGGTGGATTTTCCGAGAAAGGGAGCTGACGAATTTAGAAAACTGCAAATTGAAGATGAGGAAATACGAAGTATTATTGATTCATTTGAAAAAGACTACGAAAATGTAATGAGATACGTAAATAGAGGTTACATCATGGTAAACGGCATTTTACATCGCTTTTGTACAGAGGAAGATTCTGAAAATCGTCAATTGGTTATACCAAAAAGCATGAGGCAAACCATTCTAGAGAAAATGCATGATGACCCTACAGCAGGTCATTACGGTATCGAGCGTACAATTAATAGAATTACACCGAGTTATTATTGGGCTGGCATGCGTGCTGAAATCGCCAACTATGTAAAATCATGCGTTGAATGTAAAACGTACAAGCCAACGAATTTAAAACCAGTATGCCTTATGCAAACAATCACTAGCAACAAAAGGGTTGAAATAATTGCTATGGATCTATTTGGCCCGTTGCCGCGCACTGCGAAGGGCAACCGGTGGATATTCGTAGTAGAAGATATTTGTAGTCGTTGGGTTGAGCTATTTGCCTTAAAGGACGCATCAGCACAGGCTTGTGCAGCAATTATTTTAAATGTAGTCGTTTTGCGATATGGCGTTCCAAGAAGGATACATGCAGACAACGGTAGCCAATTTATTTCTTCAGTTATGCAGAAGCTAACATTTTGTTTGGGTATCCAACAAACTTTTACTCCAGTTTACCACCCAGAGGCGAATCCTGTTGAACGTAAGAACAGGGACTTATAAACGCAACTATCGATTTATGTTGGAAAAGATGATACAACATGGGACACATGCCTTGCCACGATAAGGTTCGCAATGAACACGGCAAAGTGCGAAAGTACGGGTCACACTGCCGCGTATTTAACTTTTGGACGTGAGCTAAGGAGTCCGCTTGCTGCTCACCATGACTTTAAAACAATAGTAGAAACCGAAAACTTTGTACCCCAAATAACACCACATCTATTGAAGCTTGTGAATACACTAAAAACTTCAATGGAAATTCAAGAGAGACAACAGGGTAAAAATAAGGCATATGTTGACGGTAAAAGAAGACCTCGTCCCCAATTTAATATAAAGTGCTCGTTGCAACGCATGTACTAAGCAAAGCTAATGAGGCTACAACCTCCAAATTTGCTGCACGTAGAGATGGTCCATATCTCATTACAGCACAAAAGGGGTCAACATGCTATGTTATTACTTCAGTGAACGATCCGCACACGCCCATAGCAACTCACCAAGCATCAGCGCTAACGCCTTATGAGGGTCAGCAGGTTGAACCTAGGTACCCACAACGCAAACGGGGTAGACCTAAAACGGCCAAAGATACAGAAGGCGCAAATCGCTTTGAACAACAACAACAATTCGACAACAATACAAAGCCAGACGCTGCAAGAAGTTTACAAAGTCGGAAACAAGGAAGGTCCTAAAGGCTGATTGCATCATCGGGACGATTTTTGCATCAGAGGGGGAGGATGTAACGAACCTGATTATTATTAACCATCTTTCATTTTATATTTTATGTTATTAACTCATCTAAGATACTCTTGGATCACCTTGTCATCTTTTACTTTATATTATTAAATTATTAAGATGGCATAATAACCCTCGCCACCACTGTTTTAGTATAACTTAGAATTAACTGTAATTGTTTATGCTTCTCCCACCTTTCTGCAAACCCTCGCTTAAATTTGTACCTTTGTTAAGCTGAGTTACGAAAATAAAATTCATTCGCAAGCCAACGCTCGAGAGGAGCAGACTTAAAATTAAACCTCGCCTTTTATTTATGCTTTGTTTGACTTAGACGCTCATGGACTTTTGAGTTCTTGCGGCTAGTCTTACAAACGCGTTCACTCTACATTTTAGCGAAGCTCAAGTAGCTTCCCTACAGTAGTTTATTGTTGATTTTCCACAGATTTTACTTACATTTTATTAATTAGCTTTTAAATTTTTACCTTCACTTGGGTTTACCAGCGGGTTTGGTAGAAAAGCGCAAGCGGCACGCAAGTCTTCGTCGGTTACTTTATTACATATCTTCTGTAACCATAGGCTAATTTCCCCCATTTGTGTCCTTTATACTCCGTCTTTTGTCCAACATAAGGCCTCATACTCAGCAATCGAAAAAAGTCTGAACTAGTGAATAAGGAGGGCATTCATTCGACCAACCCTATACAGTTTTTTTTTTATACAAAGTCTAACTAATAAAAAATACATCTAAGATGTGCGTGCCCCATGTACTTATCTCCCAAAGCTGACAAATGCAAATAAGGATTAAAATTTTAAAACTAATTAATAAAATTAAATTCAAATATTTACAAAGTTAACCAAAAATACTTTTTTCGCAAAATCTATAAAGGACTCTTTTATTTTTCAAAAAAACTGTGCGACAGTTATTATTTTAAGCCCTGTACTTTGTGTTAAGTGTGATAGTGAAAAGATGTAAGCATGGTCGTTGTCAGGTAGGTGCGGGGCGCTCGGGTATAAAAATCGGAAAAATATTAAATTAGTTATAAGGCTTAAATTATAAAATTGGCCATACATTCCGGAAATGTCCAGAATTCTTTTGTAGAATTTAGTTGGGGAAACTTTCCTATAAGGGCGGTCATTGAAGAGGCGGTGAGCAAAGGCGCACCTCCAACCCCCCCTTTTTGTAGAGGGCATGAATCGCCATTGACAAAAATGCATCACCCGACCACCTAGGCCTCCTATGGGTCCCTAGGGACCTCTTAGAAAAAATCGCAATAAATCACAATTTTCACTTGCGACCACAGTATTTTTGCGTAAAATTCCTTCTTGGGTAGGCGGCCTTTGGCCGCGCTTAGGGCTCCGAAAAGATCGTTTGGAGGTGCCTCGTCCACTCCCCCTTCGATCACCATCTCGTTAACGACCGCCTTATTGGAAAGCCAACCCATTTAGTTATTTATTTTTACCATTTATTTTTGCTTTGAAAAAGATTTCTAAGATATGTTTGTTTGTTTGTACCTAATTGATGGTAATTTGTAACAATAAATTGCACAAGAAATTCAAAAAAAATGTACTCCTTTTTTATGTCTTGTACTCCTTTTTCTCTATCGAAAATATAAATGTACTCTTTCGCCGTTTCAATATCTGGCAACCCTAGGCCGAAGGCCGCCTACGCAGAAAGAAGCTATACGCAAAAACACTGTATACTTTTTTTCCACATCAATCCGATTTTTGTGAAAACTATAAATGGTGTATATAACGCACGATTCAATAATGAAAGGTTTTGTAAGAAAAACTTTCTCTCGCTCTAGTTTTATCAATGACACTCCCACCCTACTCCCAAAAACAAAAACAGTGATATTTCTTTTCCAAATTTCTTTGCAGGTTTTAAGAACATTTTTAAATTTTTAGTAGTGAAACTTTTACTTTTTAAATTTGAAGAAATGTTTGTTCTTCATACGCTGGCGACAACAAGACGAAATGGGTGGATTACAGAAATTCAATGCAGACTAAAGAGACGAAATTCCCTTAAATGCCGAAATGTCTTTGTCGATATTCGTGGAGAGCTATTGATTCTGCCAAGGCGCTGTAAAGTAAAGCGCGCAATGGTTCTGGTAAATGAGCCAACGAAGATATTTAGGTATTGTCCTACACAACACAATCCTGCAGTGGAATTCTGACAATCGCTATGCTATCGCTAAAATTCTCTAAATTAACAGCCGCGGGGACTAAAAGTGCGCAATATGGAAAAGTAACAGAAGCAAAGTGTAATCAGGCAAATCTGGCAGTATGAGGGGCATGTAACTAAACGTTGTATGTTGTTAAGCGCGCCATACGTTCTACGAAAGAAGAAGAATTTTCTGACTACACTGTAGTTTAGAATTAATAAAAAAGGTTATTTTACCTATAATAAAACTTAAGTCTTTTATTTATATGCATACGAATAGGTTCTATACTACATATTTTTTTATTGCTTAGGCTTCATTCAATAAAGTATATTGATGCAAAGTGTTAAACTATGAGACTCAACAAAACTAAATATAATAAGATATAAAATATGAAAGAATATAAAAAATACTGGTTTTACTTTCTTAAACATTATAATATTTTTATGTAGAGGCACTTGACAGATTCGCAGCTTCATTGATGTTTGTTTCCTTGACGACTATATATTAAAGGAAAATTGTAAGGCGTCTGAAAAGCAAGTTTCAGTGAAAAGTCATACATGTACTTACTTTTAATTACATTAAGTAGTGCTCCTGGCTTAGGCTTGCCGTTGATAGGTAACTGATGAAATTGCCTATTTATCAAGTCCCACATTGCAGCGCAAGGCGCTGCGTAGGCGATGTTAAAAGCATTGTTTGCTTCAAAGCATAGTATATCCACAGCTTTAATATTTAATTTTGTTTTTAAAACGTTTAAAATTATATTATACGTTTCACAGCAGCCAACAATTAATTCCGCAATGACACGCGATACAAAAAATATGATGAAATATTAAACTGCCGGTAATTGAGTATATTGTACGAAAATATTCGTATGTTGTACGAATTTAAAAAACATGTTTCTGCATTAGTACTTTATAAGAAAGTATTAACTAAATTGTACGAATACAGAATTGTAGATTTCGTAAATTTAAAACCATACGTAAATATTACGAATGCCTTACTACAATATACAAAATTATTCGTACAGAGATTTGTTCAGTGCGTTACGAATGTGTTTCGTAAAATAAACGTAAGATTTCGTAAATTGTACTGAAAAAATGCCTTGCGAAAGTCCTTTCGTTATATTTACGTATGGTTCGTAAAATCTTGTTGCGTTGTGAAAAATGTGTTCGCATTATGAACGAAAGTTTCGTACATTGTACAAAAACCATCACCATCGTAGCACTTTTACGAAATTTTATTTTCAGTGCGGCGGTCGAATTTATTCTATTTCCATTAAATTCAAATGTTTTCGTCCAAGCGACGTTAACATTCTCGTTTTTATTTTCTAATTTGCGGCTTTTTCCAGCGTTGCCATTTCGCTTAAATTTAAGCAAAATTTATAAATGGCGGGGAAATTAGGGAGATGATGAGTGAGATATTTTTAATCCGAAAATATTTCAATTACCCTGCATATCGTGAAATATCATTGCCAGAATATATAAAAAGTACTATTTGAAAATTTTAATTCCTGGGAAAAGTGTGTCTAATTTCACTTGAGTTTGAAATTTTAGCTGTGTGCTAAGCTTGAAGTATCATGTTATTGGGTAGGCCTTCATCTAGAAGCGTTCAATTTCGAAAGACGCGCGACTCAGTGGGTAAATCTTGGAAATACATTCAGCTCCATTTGTGAACTAATCAATTACAACATCCCTCACAGTTCATCCCCCGATATGGAAAAACTTACAGCTGATTGAAAAACACTGTAGATTTTCATTTTGTGATTTGTTTTGTACTGTGGATCTTATTATTGAGAAACAATACTAAACCAAATGTCACTGTGAGTGGACGTGTTTTTGTGGCGCTTCATTAAATCACGCTTTTAAAGTAATTACCAACCTTTAATAAAGATACTAGTCTAATTAACATTCCAGTAGGCGCGCCTCTACTTGAGACGTTAGTAGTGGCGCGCTCTACTTATGTAGAACATTTTTAATATAAGGTTTTCAAAGGAAATCTTTATAAATTGAAAAATATTTTAAGGTTCTAATAAGAAAGACTTTATTATGCAACAAAACATAACCATTTTAAACATTGTACATAACATAAAAATTGTTGAATATCATTGTACATAACTAAAAAAAACACAAAATTTTAACATATAATATTAAAGGACTCATTTTGTCACACGAGTAGTCGCGCGTTCTACAGTTGTAGAAATTCACTTTTACAGGTTTATTCTGCGCTGGTAATAAAAAGTTTGTAACCGGTAAATAAAGTTCCTGTCAATTTTTAAACCCTTTTCGCATTCAGTGTATTCTTGTAACCGGGTAAATTTTGTTACCATCTCATAAGCTGGTAACAAAGTATAGCCCCGTGAAATATGCAATGCCAGAATTTGCTCAATTCTTCATAGCTTAATTGCTGAATATTTTAACTGCATTACCAACGTTCCTAGAATCGCGGTGACAAGAACTGGTAATATTTTTTGGTAATAAAATTTTCCGGTTACAAAATCTTCGGTTACGTGCAGAATAGACCTGTTAGCGTTAAGTTTCTCCTACATGCGCACGCATCGGTCGCCGCAAGGACACTGAATATGTTCATTGTCTAGTTATAGAAGAGTAATAAGGCTGTGTGCTGGTCTGATTATGCATACTTCGCATAACTTCGCACAACTTCGCATAAACTTCAAACTGAAATTTCGAATGTACTTTGTGCCTAATTTGTATGTATTCCATTACCCAGAAATTAGCAGAACTTTTAAAAACTTAGGTATCTGATGAGTTTAGATTTTGCTTCACGTTTTCTTAAGTTACATTTTTATTGCACTGGTACAAATGGTTGTGCGAAGTTATGCGAAGTATGCATAATCAGACCCTGCGTGACCTTGAGTAAGCGATAATATTCAACGAAATGCACAAGCGTTCTACTATAGTAGACAGTGATCGGACTTTGAAAAAATTCTGTGTGGTAGATTCGGGAAAAAAATGTGGTAGACTTCAAAAAAATGTGGTAGGTCTCAGGTTTTAGATCAAACTTTGTACAAAAATGAAAAAAATTCAGCAGGGTTTTACCTAAATTGCAAACTTTTTTATTAGACTCTAAAAAAAATTTAATTTTGGAGTTGCTAAAAATTGCATTGAGTTTTGGCAATTTTTCTTCCTTGACAGTGTAACAGTTTTTTCCATATCAATATATTTTTCGAACATATTTCAATTTCTGCAACCTTGCGGAGTGCTGCCAGCTTTTCTTTTTATCACATCACGATGTAGCGAACAAATGTGGCATGTTCCAAAAACCGCTACTTGGGATTTACCGATTTTGACAATTCTCAAGTTAAAGTAAACAACGCCTCAGAATCTTTTGAGGCACTTAAATTTGCTAATACTTACACAAAAATCGCCGTTTTTTAACATTTTCACTATTAATTCTTTTTATAAATCATATATTTTGCAATTTAACACAACAACACCACGTTTCCTGTCGAAAAATTTATTATTGAGAACATTTACTATTTTACAGTTTATTTTATCCTCCCACTCGGCTTTGTTTACTTTTACTTGAGAAATTTCATCGCCGCCGAGAATGCAGAATCTCAAAATCTGTATATATATATAAACCTTGGCAGAGTCTTGTATTATATCATTCCATGTTATGTTACCATATAGTGTTTAGTGCTGGACAATTTTTGCTCTAAAAATTAAGAAAATTATGTCGGCCAAAAATAAAACTACTCAAAAACGCGAATATGTGGTAGATTTCAGACCTTGAGTGGTAGATGTGGTAGATGTTCAAAAAGTGGTAGATCTACCACAATGTGGTAGAAGTCCGATCACTGATTGTAGAACGCGCGTATACTGGAGTGTTAAGTTGAATATCTGTGGGAACGCCGCCCCTGCTGTAGCTGGTATTTGTTTACGTCGCCTTCTTTCGCTTGATTTTCTTTTTGGTTTTAAAATTTCATCTTGTCAATCAAGCGAAAAAGTGCTCGTAACCAGGGATGCCGTTTGGATCTAAATAGATCCAATTGGATACATTTTTAGGCGAATTTTTGCGGGATACTTTTTTTCCGGTCAGTATAAATGTGGATACTTTTTTAAATAGGCCAAAATTTTATATTTCCTATAAAGTTTTTTTCGTTCAAAAATCGATTTTCATTAAAGATGGTAGAAAGCATTACGTTTTCTAAACGTATAAAGAATCGCTATTAAGCGTGAAATTATAGCATTTTATTTTTTGTGAACGAAGCAATGAACATACGAACAGATCTCACCAAAATAGGTATAAGAGCAATTGCTTTAATTAGCTTAAAAGGATGGTTTAAGCAAGATCTTAATATACATATCGTCGTTTAAAGTACAAAACCGCGTATCAACAAAATGCAAAACCGCGTATGTGACGTTGCATAAATTATTTTCTAGAGAGTAAAAACACTCATATTTCAAAATGGTTCTCTTTTTTATAAAGCAATCGCATTTCTGGCTAGTATATTTCAGGATGAATGGATAAGGATTGAGCCAAGAGCTTGTGTGAGCAAATCCAATTTTTGGCAACAAATGTCAGTTACGCGGTTTTGCAGAATGGCGATACGCGGTTTTGTACTTTAAACGACGATATACATACATATATAAAGTAAATTATACTCTTTCTGTAGTAATATCTTTCATATCACATATTTTCATTTGTTAATTTAAAAAGAAAGAAGATTTCAATGCAGTTCAAAAAACTAAATTTGATTTATTTAAGGAGACTTTTATGAATTTTACTGAAAAGACTTTAAATATACTCTAAAAAAATTTTATTTATTTGCGCATGTTAAGAGAGGTAACCAGTTTCCTCTTTTAATGTGTGCAAATTCGCACGCCGTGTAATGAAATTAATCATTTCCTGTTTACTCTTACATACCAAATTTGTCGCAAGAGCAAAATCACACATAAAATGTTTAAAACAAAGTAATGTTTATTATTAGTAGGAAATGAGTAGTCCACTTGCAAACAGCGTTATGTGATTTTATAATAGAAAGTCATAAATTTGAAAAAGTGACTACGACAACAAGTAACATTTAAATTGAATCTTTTTATTATTACCTGAAAAATTGTATAAATAGGAGCCTTATAAAATTGTAACATAACATAACATGTCATAAGATAACATTAACAGTCTATACGACCTAAAGCAGCGTTCTAAGTTCATCAGAAGATTGATACTTTTGAAAGTTCATAAATAAGTATGATAGCGACTTTTGGAAGGAGACTTAACATTTGATGCTATTTTTTTTCAGAATATAAAAAGATTTTGCACTCTGTTGTTAGGGGACATAAAACTGCTTTAAATACTGGTACGTAATCCGCCAAAAACTAAGAATCGAAAAAATTTTACATAGCGCACTTTGCAAGTAGACTACTCAAATGTATTTGTAGTTTGAAAATTTTTGCAATTTTAAACATTCTATATATGTGTATTTATGTGTATATTTTAAAGATCCCAAGTTCAAAATCAAATACTGAACATCTTATACGTATATTTATACAGATTCTTGTTGAAAAGTAGATACTTTTCAGTAGTAGTTTTACATGCTCTTTTTAGAGTGTACTTGCTACTTATTATATTTACTTTGCAAAATACTTATGCACAAAAAATGTACTTTATAAATTGAAATTACAAATGCTTGATTTTATGCACATGTATTCCAAGTCCTTAGGATGGGTTAAATTATGTCTTTTTCATGAAAATGTTTGGTTTTCTTACAAATTATGAGATGTATATGTAACAAAAAAAAAATTGGATACATTTGGATACATTTTTGGCTTGGTCAGGGATACATTTTCTTGAGACGGCGCGGCAACACTCCTCGTAACGCATCCTCTCCCCTGCAAACTCCCATTCAAAACCTGCTTAGCAAAGCAGTAAACAGTCGGACAACGGTGAGTTTATTAGAAAGACTTGAAATGAGATTGGAAGCATCCATGACTGGCATAATGACGAAAATTAAAGAAAGCGAAGACCGAGCTATGCAGAAAATGTCTGAAGTTTGTGCTGATCTTGCCAATTTTAAGTCCGCAATGACTTCTATGGAGGAGCGAGTGAGTGCGCTAGAGACGTTGCGCGAAAATGGTAACCAAAACAAAGATGTTATTACATTATGTCAGCAAGTGGATGAGTTGGAGAATGCGCTGGTGGCGACTGATGTTATCATTTATGGTGTTCCGCAGGTGCCAGAAGAAAATTTAGTTCTCTTGTTCTCACAACTATGCCAGGCGGTTAACCTGCTCCCACTTCCCGTACGCGCTTTCGTCTGCGCACGAACAAAAACAAAAATAAGAACAGAGGTAGCAACCAGCATTGCCCTATAATCGTCAAATTAAACTCTGCGTTTGATCGCTCACAATTGTTTAAGGAGATTGCTATTTATTAAAATCTTGCCGAAATTCTCTATCGTTGCGTAACCTAGGACTGAATACTGGCGAGAATATCTTGAATGCCTAACTAGGAAGAATCGTGAGCTTATGCAACTGGCAACTGACCTAAAAAGACAAAACCGCCTACAGTGTTGCCAACTTTTGATTTTCAAAAGGCACCAAAAAATGGGAAAAAAGGCGTTTTACCAAACTAAAAGCACCAAATTTTTTTTAATCAAAGGATGCTTTTTTCATAACAGTTTGCATTTAACAAAAGCGAAAAATTAACACTATATACAAAAATGCATACATAAATCAATACACAAAACGTTTTCGCTCATAACGATTGAATAGGCGATGGAAAGATCAGGTGGAGAAGGACTTGGCTTCACTTGGCTTTTCCAATTGGCGTCAGTTGGCACAGAGGAGAAATGACTGGCGCGCTTTGCTGAACTCGGCCAAAATCGCTTAGGCGGTTACAGCGCCAAAAAAGAAAAAGAAGAAGAAAATACAACCATGATTGATAAAACACTGAAGTTGCAAACCCACCTTGTCGAATTCTAGTCGCTTTGAAAATGCTAGTACGCAGGTAAGTTAAGAATTTTTTTCTTTTCTAATTGTTTGTACAAATTTTGATTTTTTTTACCACCTGAGTATAACACATCGTTTCTTGGTGCTGAATCCAAATCTGGCTGCACAATTGCTCTAGTACAAGAACTTTTAGATATCCTACCCCCAGATTGCCAATAACACGGGTTTTAGCGATATTTGAGGTTATATAATGAAAACATCAAATTTTTTGCTCATTTCTTTCGCGAGATATAGTAGTTTTAATAGTACTTCGGAATTACGTCGTAAGCATGAGTCATCCTAGCATGTGTAGAGG
>NW_016173112.1:0-12299 GCF_001687245.7 Rhagoletis zephyria
TACAGTCAATAAAGCCAAAGGCGTTTTTGCATTTGTAAAGTGATGGTCAAAAGAGTTCAAAGATCCTTATGTTACAAAAGCTCTTTTTACCACTTTAGTTAGGCCTATACTAGAATACGGATCTATTGTTTGGAATCCCCACTACCAAGTTCATTCAGAGAGGATTGAATCAATTCAAAAATAATTCTTGCTTTTTGCGTTGCGCGACTTTAACTGGGATTCAGTTTACAATCACACAAGTCGTCTAAAGTTCATAAATTTGCCTACACTCGCAAGTCGTAGAGAAATGCTAGGTAAAATATTTATCGTAAAATTAATGACAGGCTTGATTAATAGCCCGGCCCTCCTGGCTGTGGTCAATTTTAATGTTCCTTCTCGAGTGTCAAGACAGTTTCGACCTCTGTTTTTGAAGCCATGCAAAACTAATTTTATATGTCAAGATTTTAACTCTCATTCCAGCACTCTCTTTAACTCTCATTCGGACTCGATTTTTTCTATAAAGAAAACTATCATTTCCACTCTCAATAATTGAAATGCTATCTTTAGCATATCCAATCAGCTGATGAATTTGATTCTGTAGCTGAATGGTTTTAGATCTTGACACTTAACAAACTCCTGTTTCCACTACTCGGCACCAAAAAACTAAAAAAAAGAGGTTCCGTACGTCATGCGGACTGCGCCCCTCGGGTCGGTTGGGCGGGAATGGAGGGTAAAAAGCCGTTGGGATTAATTAACTAATTAAATAACGTAAATAGATAAACATATACAAAATTTAAAGAATATTTTTTCTTACTGATACTTTATGTCAAGAGATACATATATAGCTAGATACAAGATAGTTAAATCAAGGGTATCCAGGTGGCAATTTTGCCGTAGTCGCTACAAGAAAGTAACTAGTTTTCTAGCAAATAAACAGCTAAATATGTATACTAGCTGAATCCAAATGAGTTTTAGGTAATTTTCAAGTTAGCTCCATTTCGTGCAGGGACCCACATACACTCATATGTATCTGTACATTTATATGAAGCTGAAAGAGTGGGGTGGGTAGTAAATTTTTGCAGTAGTCTCTGCTTTGCTCTAATTAATATTTCAATTTAAATGAGATTTGTGCAATGGTTTCGCTGCACGACCACAATGCGGCGAAGTTCTTGCCTTTAAACTTGTATATACAATTTACATATATACATAAATACATACATACAGAGTGCATGCGGGGGTATGCACGACTTATATTTGTATGTTTCTGAGCAAAAAAAAGGAGGAACTATTCCCCCGCGCCTATGGGCACTACTAATAGCAACATGCTGTGCACCACTTTTGCAAAANCCTCCTATAGCAATGATCGTTAAGATACCAGTTTTTGCCATATATCTCCTTTATGTACGAAACTAAACCCAATAAATTGTGTTACCGGTTTACNCTGTTCATACCCAAAGTATTAAAATAAAGGAATGCTCTTTCGGGCTTTAACTAAAGAGTATCTCCAGAGATAAGAATTTCGTTTTTACTTAATTTCGTTTGACCGTTATGTTCTGTAAAGAATATTCAAAATGCTTTGGGATTTTGAAACGACTTCTAAAACGGAAGGGGTTATCAACTCGTTAGAATATTATTTCCTTTTTTTAATTACCGGATAACTGAGGCATACACACCAGGTCATATGGAGCTACATACATACAAGCTCAAATTTAGGAAGATTCCTCTTTTAACAATTTGAAGGGGAAGGACGTTTACCCTTAAAGCGAAAATAATTAATGCGGAAACAAGTATCTAAATTTTTCTGTGAAATGTAACTTTGTCCGGTAAAAAAATAAACAGTTAGGAGTTTCTCATAAAGTCCAAAGGAAATCTCAAAATTTTTTAATTATTATTTATTAATTGTAATGGCCGTTCTAATAACTGAGTATATTGACAAACTTTATCAGTTAGCACACTTTCCGTTCGTTCAATTTAGAAAAAACAGCTTTAAAATTGGGTAATAATGTATGTGACACCCGCTAGTTACCGCGTGTAAAAAGCGTTCGAAAAAGTTCTCCAACGTTTAGAAGTGTCGGTGAATACATATTTCGAAACAAGTCGTCTTTACAGATTACAGAAAATAATTATTCCTTTTTAAATTTTAACCAAAAAAATCAACAAGTTGCAATCGTCGTAAAACAATGTTAACTATACTCACGTATTTGTGTTCATACGCCCTACTGCGATTTACAATTACTTTTATTTTTCGAGTTTAACAAATAAAAATTAAAAATAATTACTAATANCTAAATTTTTCTGTGAAATGTAACCTTGATAAAAACATAACAAGGTAAAACCATTGAGAGGCAGTCTGACGTTTGCCAACAATATAATTTTAAAATCAAAACTCAAACTCACACTTTCTCATTTTCAATCTCAAACAACAAGAATTGTGAACAATTTAATTTTTTTATTTTCAAATTTATATGATTTTAAAATGTTGGCAAACGTCAGAACAAAATCATGGCCGACGAATTGAGAGAATGAATTTACCTTGTAATGTTTTTATCATGGGTTTTCCTACTTACGTCTGAACCTCGGCCGTTCTAATAACTGAGTGTGTTGACAAACTTTATCAGTTAGCACACTTTCCGTTCGTTCAATTTAGAAAAAACGGCTTTAAAATTGGGTAATAATGTATGTGACACCCGCTAGTTACCGCGTGTAAAAAGCGTTCGAAAAAGTTCACCAACATTTAGAAGTGTCGGTGAAAACATATTTCGAAACAAGTCGTCTTTACAGATTACAGAAAATAATTATTCCTTTTTAAATTTTAACCAAAAAAATCAACAAGTTGCAATCGTCGTAAAACAATGTTAACTATACTCACGTATTTGTGTTCATACGCCCTACTGGGATTTACAATGACTTTTATTTTTAGAGTTTAACAAATAAAAATTAAAAATAATTACTAATATTTTAGTTTTAATCTTTCGCTCAAGGGTAATTATTATGACCTGATTTTTATTTTTTTCGATCAATAGTAATGACCATTTTATGATTTTTATTTTTTTCGATCAATAGTAATGACCATTTTATGATNCGATTTACAATTACTTTTATTTTTCGAGTTTAACAAATAAAAATTAAAAATAATTACTAATATTTGAGTTTTAATTTTTCGCTCAAGGGTAATTATTATGACCTGATTTTTATTTTTTTTCGATCAATAATAATGACCATTTTATGATTTTTATTTTTTCGCTCAAAGATAATAATTATTATTGAGTTTTATTTCTTCACTTAAGAATAATGACCATTAACAAAACTTAAAAGCTATACCAGCGTGATTTCTGTCGTATCCTTTTCAGAGGTAGTGACACCCTAAAAAAAGGAATAAGTCTCAAAATTTCCAGGTCAAAATTTCAGTAAGTTGCGTCTGTATGGCCTTTTAAATTGTATAAATAATCATTATATTCAAGTGGAAAAATAAAACTCAATAATAATTACTATTTCTGAGCGAAAAAATAAAAATCATAAAATAATCATTATTTGTGATCTAAAAAAGCACAGTTTTAGTGGAAAGTAAACAAATACATTGGGAAAGATATAATACCCCTGAGCACTGAATTAGTACATATATTTGCATACATCTTATATCTTCACCGGAAATGCAAAAAGACATGACTAATAATTTTATTGTTTGCCAAAAAACGATGTGGGGAGTTGTAATTCGATGAAAGCCATCATATCAATCAAAAAGGGAATTTTGAATTTTTTATTACTTAGTTATGACTTTTTGCATTTCAGCGACGATGTTTTGTTACGTCTTTTTGTATTTCAGGTGACGTTATGTAGAATGTGTGTTCGTATCTATGTATGTATTTATATTTGCCATAATTCTTTGTGTTGTTTGCTGCAATCAACGTTTGGCTATTGATTTTAATGCAATTAATTCATGCACATACTAAATACTCGCACTAGGCATTCGTGTTGACTGATATTGGCTTCCCGTGGCGTTCACATTTGCACAAACTGACCAGTGCGTATCTGTGGCATGGCGTGAGGCGTCATTAATGAAGTTTCTCTTGCATGGATATTTGAGTTTCTCGTTTTTGTGTGCTACAGCCACTTGTTGTTGTTTTTTACTATACATTTTGCGGTTGTGGTTGTCATTTGTGGTTTTGCGGTTTTTGGCGGTTTCAGCTGCAGTTCGTTTTTTATACGCTGAGAACTTTTTACATTAACGTCTCTTTTTTAAATTTTACTGTGGTTTTCGCAAATTGAGCTTGACAAGCGATTTTAATGAACGCGAAACCGCAAATTTAACACATTGACAAAAATGTATGCAGAAAATTATATTAGGGCTGCGGAATCGTTGTGAATTCAATTTTAGTTTAGTCGAATACCCCATATAAGGAAAAAAATAACAGCAAATGTTGTCTTGCGTTGTAGTTTGTTTTATTGTTATTAATTTATGTGTTGTGCTACGACTATGGAAATTTCAGTGGGAGGATCCGGAAAGATGTGCTAAGTGCAGCACAGCCAGAGGATCCAGGCAGTAGAAGAGGCATAACTACGGCGTAAAGGGTGCCAATGAGAGCAGTCATGGTCAGGTCACCACTAGTGGCCGGCAGAAGCACAACCATGCATGATGGCGCACTCCAAGGGATGGGCCGGAAGCAAGGTTCAGTAGCGCATCGAACCGAGAAGGCGATTTGGTGTTGTTGAACAAGCCGCAGCGGAAGCAATGCTTCACCTCCAAGCAACAACGTTACTGGAAAGGTCCGCATAAGACTGTCAAACGGCTTAATGACGTAGTGTATCGAATTCAGACCGTTGCACAGTGTTCGATCTTCAAATTTGAAACGCCAAAAATGGTTTTTTAATATTCCTTTTTTTTTAAATCTGGCTACTCTATTATAAAGAAGAATGTCAATATATACCCGAAATACCATATATGCGACAAGTTTTTTGTTTGTACACTTCTAGCGGTATTGCGAATGGTAGGGAAAATAAACAAACAAAAACACAATTAGTGCGAACGCAACTAGTGCAATTTTTAAAAGCCTATAATTATCAAAGTAATAAATATATTTTCAAAATTTTTTCGGTGGAGATAACTTAAGCTATTATCTGGTTAAACTTTTTATATTCTTGTGTTTTGAGTAAAGGTAACTGTTTACAGATGAAAAACTCAGGGCATGTTTTTACAAGTGATTCCTAATAAAAGTCAATTTTCAGCGGTCCTGATCTTTTGACTCCACCAACGCCCACCACAACAAAGAACATATATATATAAATGGGCAAAAGCGTATAGAGTAAAACCTCGCTTTTTGCATGATAATGATAAATGGCTTTCAAGTACAATCGACTTTTCTTCATTTACAAATATTGCTGTGAAGGAAAGCCAGCCCAGAGGTCGACCTGCAATTAGCTTCGATGATTGCAGTCAAAGAAGTAAAGAAAGAAAAGCTAAGAAAATTACTGAAAACATTGACAGTAGTCAATTACTTTTAGCAGCAGAAATGCAAATGCGCTCTTCCGGGAAGAGAAGCTCAGCAGGAGTAGTAAAAGAGCTTGCTTTCGCATCTCCAGAAAGAGGAAATACTATTAAAAAGTTAAGAACATCGAGCAATAAGATTGAAGCTCTTTCGCCTGATGAGGCGTTAGCTATGATTTTGGATTTAGATTTATCCGCAAACAAATATCGGTTGCTTAAGCAATATACCAAGCATATATGCCCTAATTTATTTCCCTCATATGAGCGTGTTTTTGCTGCAAAACAGTTGTGCTACCCTGAAAACATAACAGTGACGGAATCGTTCGCTGAAATAAATTTACAGTCGTTGATAGATCACACGATAATAAGGTTATGTGCTTCTATTAATGATGTTTTAAAAGCGAACCTAGACTCATGTAATGGCAATGAATTGCAAATTTTATTTAAATGGGGATGCGATGGTGCAAATCAGAGCCCTTATAAGCAANTCTGTCATGGCAAGGTTGTAATTGATCATTGCATACTTCCTATCGGCCAATTATCTGAAGAAGCCCAAGAATCGAGAAATAAGGACAATAAACGCTACAGATTGCAGTTCACGCGAAAAAATTCTCGAACCCAAACAAACAACGACTTATTAAAAAGACTTCTAATTTCGTCTGATCCATACATTTCTATCTTAAGGAAATCTCCCAAGACCAAGCATGGAGCCATTACTCCAGATATATTAAAATTGCTTAAAAACCCATTATTAAATATTGAATTTGATGAGAGTTAAGTCAATTTGCAAAAATTCTGTCTAATAAAAAACTAATTTAATAGTGTATTTTGGTTTTTCATTCATTTCCAATGTGTGGTTCCTATGGGAAGTGGGCGTGGCGGTGGGCGGATTTATACAATTTTTTGCCTGAACGTACTTTTCGTCACGAAAATGATATGTGCAAAAATTCATAATTTTATATCCATTAGTTTTCAAGTTATGATTTTTGTCGTCCTAATTTCGAATTTCGTACACTGTGCGTTGGGTACCGAGAACCAGAATGAAGGTGGTCCACTTACAAAGGCTTTCAGCGTTTGGAACTGCTAGTGTGTCTGATCGGGACGACCAGACTTCGATGGAGGGCAGTGTAGCAAATACTGTGAAAACGCGAAGCGAACAATAAGAAAGAGCGGTCTAGAGTTGCCATGGGTGAGAGCGCAGGTATATAAGGCATGGTTGCCACTCGCCAACATTTTTTCCTACCAAAATCTCTTAAAAAAAGTTACCAAAAGTTACCAAATCTTCACTACCAAAATCTTCACTTCTTCACTGAGAAAAGAATATACTGAATAAAACTGCTATATTTCACAACAAATGTGTATATACTTACAGTCCGTTTCTGTGACTTAATAAATTCAATATTTTTATAATTTGTCAATTTTTGATTAGTTATCAAGAACTCCCAGTTCTAGCACAGAAGTTTAAATCTATTTTCTTGATAAATTATCATGGTTGAAAATGCTATTGACAATTATAATAATTTTTTTTTATTAGAAAATATTTTTCTTACAATTAATTGTTGCATGTGCCGTTATTCTCATTTTCGTTGTTGGTGTTTCCGACAGGGTAGGATTATGATGTAATGTGGAGCAATTTTCCATCATCCCTTGTCAAATTTGGTTTGGAGACAAACTGGTTTCGACATTGTGCCAATTGCAGTGTAATTTTTCGTTCGGAATGTGCCGATATTTGCGACTCACGAAATAATTGCACCGGCACACAAAAGAAGTTGCGGGTGCTTTTAACCGTCGTTTGACTCGTACAAAATTTCGAGTAAATTGCGGAAATTGCAAATTTTTTTGCTATTTTTTCGCTTTTTCATAATTTAGTGTACGTGTCAAACGGACCTCAGATTTGAATTCAGTGGGCCGAAATACATGTCGGTAGGTGGTTCTGGTAAAAAGCATGCGACATTTTTTTTTTGTGCCGGAATAATCAAAACGATTTATGGACCTTACCGAAAATTGCCAGATGGCCACTATTGAAATGTGAGATGGTAGAATTCAAAATGTATCGCAAAAATTCTAAAGTTGTTTTTTTTCGAAGTGCAGCCCTTGGTGCTGCCACTGTAATTGAAATATTTCCAGTATTCGAATATGAGCTGACTCTAATTTTATCGAAGTAATTTTGTAGAAGAGTCAGTAGTGCTGGCACTGAAACTCGAAGGGATTTTATAATTACGCACATGCAAAACATAATTCATTTCTTTCTAGTAATGAAAATAGATATTTAGTTGCAAAAGTTACCAANTGCAAATTTTTTTGCTATTTTTTCGCTTTTTCATAATTTAGTGTACGTGTCAAACGGACCTCAGATTTGAATTCAGTGGGCCGAAATACATGTCGGTAGGTGGTTCTGGTAAAAAGCATGCGACATTTTTTTTTTGTGCCGGAATAATCAAAACGATTTATGGACCTTACCGAAAATTGCCAGATGGCCACTATTGAAATGTGAGATGGTAGAATTCAAAATGTATCGCAAAAATTCTAAAGTTGTTTTTTTTCGAAGTGCAGCCCTTGGTGCTGCCACTGTAATTGAAATATTTCCAGTATTCGAATATGAGCTGACTCTAATTTTATCGAAGTAATTTTGTAGAAGAGTCAGTAGTGCTGGCACTGAAACTCGAAGGGATTTTATAATTACGCACATGCAAAACATAATTCATTTCTTTCTAGTAATGAAAATAGATATTTAGTTGCAAAAGTTACCAAAATGAAGTAAAAGTTACCAAGTTACCAAACACCGTTTAAAAGTTACCACTCTTGGTAGAAAGTTACCAATTGTGGCAACCATGATATAAGGCCGTTACTACAGCGCACACCAGTCAGTTGCGAACCAGCAAACTATAAGTTCAGTTGTGTCGGCAAGTTTTGCCTTAATAAGTACTGTTAATTGTTGTTATTGCATAAAAAAGTATTGTATAGTGTTTGTTGTGCAATAAAGTTTATTGTACTGTAATTTGGTCGTCGTGAGCGTTTATTTAACAATCCAGCTATACAAACCTAGGAACTTTTGGTAAATCCGTCAAGTAGTTAAGGATAATCGTAACAATATCTATAATGTACAGACATCGGCCTGTTCATTATATGTACCTGTAGATGCTCCAATTTTTTAATTCAAGTACAAAATAAAATAAATATTCTTAAAAATTATTAACTTTTCCATTTTCTATCTACCTAAAACACCTAAACACTTGACATCCGCATTCGCATTCACATTCACATTAGCATCGTTAAGAAATGAAATTAAGGTTTGTATCATCGATTTGAAAGGCGAGTTTGTTTATACGAAAGCTCAACCCACGACAATTCAAAATGGCCAAGAAATATCCCAAAAAACAAAAGCTGTAAAAGCTTATAGAAAAATTAAATGAATAATAAATAAAGAATAGACTCAAGTCAGATTTGTTTTCTTCAAATTTAATTGTATATTAACTTCTTTTGCCCATTATTTTTTACTTAAGAACATAATAAGATTGCTAATTATGATTTCAGTGTATTTCGAAGCAAGCTTTTTAAGTATGAACCAAATGGAATCATAAATACTGATTTTTGAAATGTCTCCTTTCTGCGCCACCTAGCGGACTTTTCATTTCACTGCATTGGCATCGGGTCACCAGCTTATTTTGAAGTTTCAGATATCAAGCTCATCTGGAAGTTTGTGAAGTATTAGAGCTATTCAGGATCTTTTGCAAATAGTCTTGGATTTGCATTTGCAAATTTTTTGATTGCTACCGTTTGCATGTTTTAGTTGTAAATTTACGAATGCACCGCATATGCAAATGCAAGAGCATGTGCACAAGATCCTGAACAGCCCCATTCATTGCGAAATTCCAGGACATACATACATACAAGTGAAGCTAAATAAAAGTTTGTAAAAACACATAATTTCGGTCCATAATAATTTTAAGTCCAGAATTTAACTTTACACAATTTAAATTCTTCGTGATTTGGTTCTTACAAAATTTTAAAATACAGAATTTTTACCTGAAATTATTTTGATTGCAAAGAATTTTTTCACATTTTTCCAGAATTTTCAGCCGAATAACTTTTGAAAAGCAGAATTTATTACCGCTCCCCATTGAAGTAGTTGGTGGCATACTTTCTTTTACATAAACGTCAAAGTAAATTTGTGTAAAAGGTAGCTAAGCCAGAAAAAAGGGGGAATATTAAAGAGTGTATTTTGACGAGCCAAAGTGAGAAACGCAAAGGAAAAATTAGCGCATACAGCAACAGCTTTGCTTTTCAAAGCAGACTTCGTTGCACCTACCTACTCAGGCCAACAGAAATCATTTAAGGATTGTAGCCTTTAGTTTGCACCTTTATAGGTGCGTTTGAATAAAGTAAATAGTATACTTTTTCTTACATTCACCCGTTTTATTTATCGCTCCGTTTTACAGTGGCCTCTAAGAATGAAAAATCAAGCCAAAAATGTTTTTTGTTTATAACAAAGAAATCTCTTTGAGCTCAAAAAGCCTCTGATCTCAAATTCGGTGGTTATATTAACAGGATACTGTCTTATCGCGATCCATGCAGTGAGATTACTCCTCAGTACTTTTTCTTAGATAGTTAGCGGTTTAGATACGAAACCAATACATTTTAACTGAAAAATGTACAGTTACTCGAAATAACAAAGTTCCGTACTTTACAATATCAAACTTTTTGCTGTTATGTTTTGCTTATAATGTAGTGGCAAGAGTGTGCGCTTCCACTCCGCAACGCCTGGGTTCAAGCCCTGTTCAAAGCAACAACGAAAAAAAATAAAAAAAGGGTTTTTCTTAACAGCGGTCGTTCCTCGGCAGGCAATGGCAAACCTTCGGATGTATTTCTGCCATTAAAATAGCTTCTCATAAAAAGAAAATCGCCGTTCGTAGTCGGCGTAAAACGGTAGGTATAAGTAACTATTATATAAAAATTAAACCGTTTTTTGTTACTTATAGACCTGTCTTTGCATATTGCATTCAAGACATTGACAGTACTATTCACAGAAACACAGGTCTCAAGCGATAGAGAGGGAGAGAAGTTACAACACCCACATAACCATTGTAGCCCTGCGTGTTCCTAGGATTTTACTTAACCACCGATATCATCTGAAACTAGTGTGGCGCTGCCTTCAGCTCTTAACTTTCATCGTATCCAAACAAAACAGCTTTACCTTATATTAAGGTACCGGATAATAGTGGACTCAAGAGAAATGAAGTGGAGAATTACTAACAAGGCTCGAGTTAGAAAAAGAATTTCTTACTGATCACCGCAGGGCAACATAGAAGTGAAGTTGCTATGAAACAGCACTATAAAACCCTTAGTAAGACCAAAATTCGTTTACAGTCCCTAGATGCATATGACCTAAAACCCGTTCACAAGTTTGTTATACTAAATTCTTTTTGATCGTGGTAACTAGGTGACCTGCTCCCTAATAATCTAATTTTATTTTCACTAATTTCAACCGTGCAAAAAAAAAGTTTCCAAAAATAATTTTAATTCTTTAGTTTTTTTATTGAATTTATATATCCTAATATTCTCTTAGACATGATTCTTGTGTGAGCTTCAGAAACTTGGCAAACTAAGAATGCATTGCTAAACAGCAGTTAAAAGGCGCTGGAGATTGAACGAAATTAAACCCAACGGGAACTTTGTAATCCGGCACAAGGCAACAAGAACTTGTTTAACAAAAACTCAGAAGCAAAAAGTAAACAAAATATATGTATCAAACGAAATTTACCAGTAAAGACGAGCTTGAAACACGTGCAAAAGAAATTTTCATTTCATAGACACGTTACTTAAAGAGTCTGCTTGGCAAAAAAAAAAACTTCACAACGCGCGTGTCTTCTACTTTCAGCGCGCTGTTGCTGAAAGTTCACAAGTCACGTGATTGCGCTGTGCGCTAAATTAAAATTCTGTTCAAGTAATTGAGTTTCCAAGTCGTCGCACAGTGGGAGTTGTGGCCAAAAATCCCAAAGAAATTAAAATGCTAGTAAATCCGTTTGTTGTAATCCTAGTCGACAAATCGTACGTAGGATAAGAAAAAAACCAAGTCAAAGTTTTGAAATCGTTGCACGTCAGTGGTCTCAAACTTAAGTAAAATTTATTCCAAACTAGTTTATTCATTAACCAATATTCCTATGTGATATATCGGTATATCCAATTTAATCTTCCCTCTTAAATAACACAAAAGGCAACAAAAATGGGGAAAAATTTTGTTGCCGCAAATTCTAAAGCTGTTTTGATAGATTTTTTGTGCTGATTACGAATCCATCAGTAAAAAGTTTCCATGAGGTCTAGATTTTGAGAAAGCGAGGTCGAAATGTCAGAAAATCTTGTTGTTTTCCAATATTTTAGAGGTTCTAGCAAAGAAACGAAAGACAATATTAGGCTTAAATTATAGCAAGGAGTCTCACCTACTAGCCCTGAATATACCATCCCTGACTTTATGGTTATTTATAGTCATTTATTGAACAGCAAAACCTGATTTTGTGCGAAGTTTGAGTACCCACCGCAATTAAACAAAAGGTGATAGAGCCTTCCATTTAGGCTGAAATTAAGCTTGAACCTTCGACTACAATCTCTTAAAATACCAACTCTGAACATAAACTCTAAGGGCACATATAGTAATTTACTTAACAACAAAAACTGCTTTTCTCAAAATTTATTTAGTTTTTTTAATAGCACAGTATTCCAGTATTTTTATATTGTTCAATAAATGACTGTCAGTGACGCATCAGGTCAAGGCGCAGGGATTGTATTTTCAGAGATAGTAGCCGAGAATTATGGATTTAATTTAAGCTCAAGTGGAAGGTTC
>NW_016173113.1:0-12297 GCF_001687245.7 Rhagoletis zephyria
ATATATCGCACACCATCTTCAAAAGTGACACAACTCAAAATAACGGGTTCATCAGAAAATGCGAACAACTGTTTCGTAGCACATGCTAATCAAATGGGCAAGAGAGACTTTACTCTAGGTTTTTTTCAATAAATTGTAACAAAAATTTCATCCAGGTTTTGCTCAAAGATAAATAACCGCTCTGCGCACATCTTTAGCGTATAATTTCCAAAATGCCAAATTTTGAGTTGTGTTNCTGTAATTTGATTTGTAATTTAGTTAGTAACAATAGGCTTTCAAAAGGATATATCGCACACCATCTTCAAAAGTGACACAACTCAAAATAACGGGTTTATCAGAAAATGCGAACAACTGTTTCGTAGCACATGCTAATCAAATGGGCAAGAGAGACTTTACTCTAGGTTTTTTTCAATAAATTGTAACAAAAATTTCATCCAGGTTTTGCTCAAAGATAAATAACCGCTCTGCGCACATCTTTAGCGTATAATTTCCAAAATGCCAAATTTTGAGTTGTGTTACTTTTGAAGATCGTGTGCGATTTGATCATTTTGTGCCTAGTACTGTCGGCGTGACCAAATTGCAACATTCGACAAGAAAGAAAATGCAACGCTGCTCCTAACAGCTGATTATGTATTTACTGTTTTGTAAATTTTCAATCAAGTTTTGTAAAACAGAAAATATAATTAAGTTCTGCGTTTTATGTTATTATTTTAAAAATATTTTCAACACTTCATAATTGTGCCAACGCTATTCCAAAATTATAATGTCCATTAACTCGGGCTACAATGAAAATGAGCGCAATAAGATACCTAGGATCATGACATTCCGGCCTAGCTATGAGGAATTCAAGAATTTTTCTTCCTATGTCGAATACATGGAACGACGTGGCGCTAATTTGGCTGGCTTAGCGAAGGTTATACCACCGCCAGAATGGGTGCCACGCAAATCTGGATACCACATAGATAATATTAATATGACAATACCAGCGCCCATCTGCCAAGTGGTATCAGGTATGCATCATTCTTCATTTCAAATTCTTTGTTTATTGCCGTCAGCTTAGCAATTGTTTATCCATTATAAGGCAAACAGGGTGAATATCAGCAAATAAATGTTCAAAAGCGTTCTATGACGCTGCGGCAGTTCAAAGAAATGGCAGAGTCGGAGCGTTACCAAACTCCGCGACATTTCGACTACGATGATTTAGAACGAAAGTATTGGAAAAATGTGACATACATTGCACCTTTCTATGCAGCAGACGTAAAGGGTTCCCTGAGTGATCCCGATTTGCGTATTTGGAATATCAATTGCCTTGATACCATATTAAACTATGTAAATAAGGATTATGGCATTGAAATCGACGGCGTAAATACAGCTTATTTATATTTTGGTATGTGGAAGAGCTCTTTTGCTTGGCACACAGAAGATATGGACTTGTATTCCATAAACTACCTCCACTTTGGTGCACCGAAAACTTGGTACGCCATTCCACCCGCATACGGTAGACGTTTAGAAACGTTAGCGAACCGCCTTTTTTACGAAAACTATCAAAACTGCAACGCCTTTTTGCGCCATAAGATGACGCTAATTAGTCCACAAGTATTGCGTCAACATAAAATACCATTTAATAAGGTTACCCAGGAAGCCGGCGAAATTATGATAACATTTCCCTTCGGTTACCATGCCGGTTTCAATCACGGTTTTAATGGCGCAGAGTCAACAAATTTTGCGTCGAAACGTTGGATTGAATATGGCAAGCGTTCCAGCATATGTAACTGCCGAAAAGATATGGTTAAAATATCAATGGAAACATTTGTCCAACGCTTCCAGCCCGAACGCTACGAAAACTGGCTCAAAGGTATTGATTACGGTTGTCACCCAGAAGAACCTGGAAAAATTTGCGCTGCCCCACCGCCCACAATCAACAAATATTACTATTCAAAAATGTAAATTTTGTACTTTGAATATTGTTTAGAACCTATTCTAAATTTCTTTTTCAACAGGAGAAAGCCGGAGTCTACCGAGTCAGTAGCATCACAATGTTCGACGCCAAAAACTAAAGACACAATGCAAAAACGTGGTTGTACATCATTAGCCGTGCCTGAAGGTCCTGCCATGAATGCGTGTTTTTCCAAAGTGCCCAAAATCATATTGACTAAAATAGATAGTGTCAGCAGTAAGAATTTAGATTTTAATGCAATAGCGGTAGTACGTCTCAAAAGACTATGGAATAATATTCCATGCAATAAGGAAGGTAAGAATCTGCTAACAAATGGTATAATAAAAAATNGGTCCTGCCATGAATGCGTGTTTTTCCAAAGTGCCCAAAATCATATTGACAAAAATAGATAGTGTCAGCAGTAAGAATTTAGATTTTAATGCAATAGCGGTAGTACGTCTCAAAAGACTGTGGAATAATATTCCATGCAATAAGGAAGGTAAGAATCTGCTAACAAATGGTATAATAAAAAACACGAAAAGAATGCGTTTTCAAACGAAAACCATTAAGCTGGATGATGAAGACTAGTCTTGTGTTGAAGATAAATTTTATTTTTATATATGTATATGTACCAGAATTAATTACTAAATATAAGTTATGCAGGATGATGAGACTGTTACCTCAGATGCATAGTGTATTAAGTATGCCGGCGGTTAAAACAAGCTAAATAGATTTTCAACCCTTCTCCAAATGCCTACATACATACATACATGTGCACATTTTATATGAATAGTTAAATGTTTAGTTCATCCAAGTATTTTCTACTTTTTTACTAATAACGTATTTTCAAATTGTTGTAAATACATATGTATAAAACATTAATATATTTCAGAAGCGATAATATGTTTATAAATCTGTGGCCATAAGCTATAATCGCCTTAGTCGAAAAACCTGAATTCGAGTAAAAATGCATTCAATATTTGCATTGTAATGTTAACCTTATGGGGAAAACAAAATATTTTCATCTATAACTTTTTAAATAGCCTAGGTAACGAGATGGGAGTATCCNAATATATTTCAGAAGCGATAATATGTTTATAAATCTGTGGCCATAAGCTACAATCGCCTTAGTCGAAAAACCTGAATTCAAGTAAAAACGCATTCAATATTTGCATTGTATGTTAACCTTATGGGGAAAATAAAATATTTTCATCTATAACTTTTTAAATAGCCTAGGTAACGAGATGGGAGTATCCCATACACATGGAATAGTAGTTGCAAAATACGATAGCATATATAACTCAATTCTTTCTTAAGTCGACTTAGCCGGTTATTGGTTATGACTACAGAAATATGTTTTATTTTTTGTNTCAATTCTTTCTTAAGTCGACTTAGGCGGTTATTGGTTATGACCACAGAAATATGTTTTATTTTTTGTATTCAGTTGTTTTTTGTCCAAGAAGTTGTTAATGTATTTTTTTGTTTCATTTACGAAGAAAGCGGAAAAAGTAATGTTTTCATACGAGCAGAATATTCACAAAATCCTAAAATGTGGTGACGTAAATCGTGACTTTAAATCGCAATATTATACAAAACTGTTGATTGCCATAAATCTTACCAAGCTAAATTATTACACTTAGCCATATACTTTCATGCAAATTTTTATGCAAATATGCATATTTATCGCTCTGAACTTTCTTTAAACTTAGATATACAATTTTGTTTCAATTTAGATATACNGTGGTGACGTAAATCGTGACTTTAAATCGCAATATTATACAAAACTGTTGATTGCCATAAATCTTACCAAGCTAAATTATTACACTTAGCCATATACTTTCATGCTAATTTTTATGCAAATATGCATATTTATCGCTCTGAACTTTCTTAAAACTTAGATATACAATTTTGTTTCAATTTAGATATAAAATTTACGAGTAATTTGTAAGGTATGTTTGTACTAACATACTGGACAACCGGAAAATAAAGCAAAAATAAAGCTCAGTATTGTTGTAGAACAGCAGTTAGTAAAAACAAATTTGGAGGTTATACTTAAAACACATTAAATATTGTTTATCATTAAATATTCCCATGCTGCCGTAGGTCAGTTTTCACGCTTTTTCAAACGTGACTATTTTATTTGTAGCCCCTTGGAATAATCTATTTGTAAATTCTNTAATTTGTAAGGTATGTTTGTACTAACATACTGGACAACCGGAAAATAAAACAAAAATAAAGCTCAGTATTGTTGTAGAACAGCAGTTAGTAAAAACAAATTTGGAGGTTATACTTAAAACACATTAAATATTGTTTATCATTCAATATTCCCTTGGAATAATCTATTTGTAAATTCCTGTTGAACTTTTTTAATTTTGAAAAGGTTTAGAGTACAGAAGCTTGCTCTAAACTAAGCCGGAAATTGAGGGTAACTGCGAAGCTGACGAATCGCCGAGAAGCGGTACGACTGCCGCCTCCTTCCGGGTAAGGACATTGTAGGTATACCAATGGCCACCTTTAAACTACAGGCTACAGACTACATCATCATGCAAGTAGCAAACGAAGCTGGGAAAACCTCCCTTCTGTTGGATGCTTCGGTAGGCTTGCATAGTTCGTTTACGATTAAAAATTGCACATCTGTACTCTTGATATTACAACAGGANGAGAAGCGGTACGACTGCCGCCTCCTTCCGGGTAAGGACATTGTAGGTATACCAATGGCCACCTTTAAACTACAGGCTACAGACTACATCATCATGCAAGTAGCAAACGAAGCTGGGAAAACCTCCCTTCTGTTGGATGCTTCGGTAGGCTTGCATAGTTCGTTTACGATTAAAAATTGCACATCTGTACACTTGATATTATAACAGGACAAGGTATCCATTCTCTTACGGATTCCTATAGGTCTGTCTAATCGGCGTACATGTTTTGAGATTTAGGAGTAAATGCGACGAAGAGGATAGTGTATAGAAACTCATCTGCTACTGCCCGACAGAAGACGATTACATACGCTTTAAGATCCATATCTACAAGATCTTGCGTAGATAGCGAAAATTAACATTATAGCACAAAGAATGTTAACTACGTCAACAATATAGTTTGACCTCGAGTCAGCGTCGCAACACCGTGGGGGAACGAAGATTACATATGGCAACACAATGGAAATACTCTCAATTAAGGCGGAACTACGCTATTCTAAACTATAATTTATGGAAATATCCAATATGTACAACCCAGGCTAAATGCTGAATTGGAACTTAGTTGCGCAAATAAGTCCTTTCCATTAATTATAGTTTAAAGCTTCCAATATTTGCCTATTGTTGTTGTAACAGCATACAAATTCTTCGAACTCTTTTGGGGAATGTTGCTAAAGTGCCAGTTATAAGTCACAGCTCTACATACTTGCCCCACATAATAAATTTTCATTGAAAATTACTTCTTACTTTATTTGCATTACATATCAGATGAATTCAATGATTAAAAACATATAGTAATCTAGTTTCGAAATAAACTGAATGACCACATGAGCATGAGTTTTTTTTTTTGTTAAGCGTCTAAAATTTAGACTGAATATAATTAGTTTTATCAATAACTATGTATTTCATGTGATCAATTAGTTAACTTATTTGTATTTATTTTTGAATGTAATATGCGTTTCATGAAGTTTGAAATTGGATAAAATGCTAATTTAACAAAAAATTGAAATATGAAATAGTTCTTATCGCCCCTGCACGATTTGTTTTTATGCGCAACCGTGGTGGTTGTTGAGTGAAGTGGACCTCGTTCATTTGAATAAAACATTTATGCCAAATAACTATAGGTATCCTTTTGTCCCTCCATACGCTCCAGATACTCCTTTTCGATTAGAATATCAATGCATTTTTTGATCACCTGCACCTTAGGTTTGAAGCGCGACGCCAATTGGTTGAGTACTTCAGTTATAAGCTGTGTGTGGTTAAGCTTCTTTCGCATCTTCATTATTCGTACAATGGCGGCTTGTATAAGCAGTTTGCGATCCTCTTCAATATGCTTATGAACTGCTTCTTGCTCCACTTTGAGCTCAGTCTTTAGCGGTTGGTTGATGTTAATGCGAAGCTTCTTGTTTTTATAATCCAAGAATAGCTCCATCACAGAGTTGGGATTGAGCGAATTCTCATCGTCAGCGCAAACCAGCAGCTTGGCTTTCATTAAGATCTGTAGCACCTGTGAATCGTTTTGAAATGAAAATAAATAAAATTTTCAAAGAATTATTAATTGCGTCGTTTTTAAGAATACCTGTTTAAGATTTTCTAAGCTGATTTGGGTATTTTCTTGCAACTGCTGCAGAGTGAATTTAGTTTGGTCATTGAATTGTAGAAGCACAGCCATTTGGAATGTGCTCGCCTGCAGTGTGTACCGATTGCGGAAGCAATTGGTCACCAAATCACCTTTGCACAGATTATACAGCCAATTCAGTTTGCGGCCGGAGTGCCGATTTGCATAGAATTCATTAAATTGCTGTACAGAACGCTCCAATTCGGAGGGCAATAAAAATGTGGTGCTCTGGTTAAACGGCCATGACCCCGACGACAATACTTCAATGCTAAAATCTATTTCTTGCGGTATTCTTGCATTTACTAAATGTTGTTTGAAGCTCGCATTCAAATCCTTAGACAAACCAATGTCTTGGAACATGCGTTGCAATTTGATCGTGTATTCATAACCGCAAGTTTGTTTTAATTTGGAAATCATTATCGCCTCGGCATCATCAGAAGCAGATGTGTGATATACGAGGCGCTTGGCAAGCATTTTCGAGTAGAACTTTTGGAAAACATCCTTATCCTCAATGTATTTGAAAACAACCATTACTTGGTTCAGATTATCTTCGAGTTCCTTGTCTTCGGGATTCTTAGAAGATTTCTTCAGCAACAAATCACAGTATTTGGCAAGCAATTCTGGCGATTTGTTGGCACTATTTGCCTGCGTCACTTCGTTCAAGTTGATGAATTTCTCACATGCCTTGTCAAGTGCTGCCACAAAACCGTTGTCGTTGTTAAAGGCTACAACAACAAGACCATGGTATTTCTTATGGACTTCCAATATGGTTTGCACGTACAACTTAGGATCGTTGGCTGCTTCGGCACCAGCTTTCTTTATGGCTTCAGTGCCTTGCTCTAATATATGATCACCAAGTATACGCTTCAGTTCGGTTAAATTTTCGGGATTACGTGCAACTAAGCTGTACATGCGTTTTAGATCATCATTCTTATTGTCATTAAGAAATTTCTGAAACTCGGCGCGGAACCGCTCAAGGTGCTTTTCAATCAATGCCTGTTGGTAGGAATTTTATAAAATATAAAATATTGTATTTACAACTATACAAATACTATTTAGTAATAATTTACATATGTTACACATCATACCTGCTCACAAGTCTTGATAAGGATATTATGTGTGCTCTCATGTAGATATGAAAACTCGTCACGATTCACTCGTTTGCTTTCCTCGTCAAGGCGATCCTCCACATGCTTCAAGTAATCAGACACCGAATAGCTACTCAAATATACTTCGGATTGTTTCTTGTAAAACTCTGCAGTTTTCTTAATAAATTTATTCTCAAAGTGGTCCCTGTAAACAGATAGTTTCTTGGAATTATCAGAATCTGATTCCTCCTCGTTGAAGCCCAGCTCCACATAAGAATTTATGACACTCTTTATGAGGTGGCGGTTTATGGTTTGGGAATTACGTTCCTCTTCAATCGATCGCAGTACAGCGTTTGTAACTGATTCATTCAGCGTTCTGAATAGATTTTCCTTCCACGTGACCAAAGCTAGTCGATAGACATCATAAATACCTTTTTGGCCCTCCTCGCATTCTCGCTTCACCCAGTGTCGATTCAAATAACTGCAAATACCGTTTAAAACTTTGCTTGAGAACTGATATGATTCCCATTGTTTGGTGTAATGTGTCAACAGTATTTCTTCGCCCTCAATATTATCAAACGCCTTCTGTAATCCGGTTAAATAAGTTTTCAGGAACTCTTTGAGACGGTCGTATAACTTCTTGCCAACGAGCTGTGCTCCACCTGCACGAGCCATCGAACGTTGAACAGTATTCACACTTGTGCAATAGTTATAAACGTATGTGTACAAGTGCATATACCGATCGGTCGATAAATTCGACTTTTCTGGCTGAAACACCTGTTTGATACCATCCTCCAGGTCGTTCCAGATTTCATCGAGACTTGTTGGTCTCACTACGGCATTGGGGCGTTGCATTTTCTTGGCTATGGGTGATGTGGCGCAAGAAGCGATGCGTGGAAACGTCGCAGAATGAGGCAATAACGCTGCTTGTGGCTCGCTCGCTTGTCTTTTTCGGGGGTTAGTCCTCTTTATTTTTGTTTAGTTTGTGATTTAGAATTTCCTGTTTATGCAAAGAAAATTAACAAAACCTGAAGCCAGTTATTACAAAACGCATATGCCAATACATGTGTGTATATATATAATTAAGTAAATAGGCTTGCAAATATATATATACATGTACATAAATGCTAACAACTAATTCAAGGTTTTCATTTACCTAATAAAGTAACAACTGCGCTATCATCTGACAAACAATTTGACCCTTTGTTTAACTTTCTGCGTTTTTCGTATAGGCAAGCAAATATAAACGCAAAATTTTCCTTTTACTCCATTCCCCTTATCATAACCACCACCTGTTCCGTTACAACTAAGGTTCCGGTAACACCTGCTATTTGTATGATAATTATCTACTTCCTTAAATTTTATCTAAAATCTTACAAAAATACAAGATTTATATTTTTTGCCTCGAAAGATTGATTTTTCTTCACTATAGTGTACACAAAAACATCTGGCAAGTCTTCCAACTTTCCAAATTAATTAACGCTACTTGGCATCAGCTATATTGTCCTCACTTGCACTAATGGATGACAACTCTATATGGAATGAGGAAGTGATGTGTTAAGAAAGGGAGGCAATGATTTCCCAACACACTTTGAACAAATTTAATATTTAATTTTTTTTCAACTTCAATTACAAAAGTTCACAAGTTTTGCTGGGGTCAACAATTTTGTGACCTCGGTGCAGTTAGCTGGCTTTGGGAAAAATGATGAATTTTAACGATATCACATTTACTTTCTGCCTATTATATTACACACCATAATCTTTTATTACAATGCATGAACTCGAGGAAACCATGAAAAGCAACCACAAATACACGAGCTTACATATTTACGTGCACGAACACGCAATATGAATTTGATTTTTTTCTATAGTCTCAAACGTAATTTTATAGACAATTTCATAGTAATAATTTTTTACCTTCTGCACTAATAATTTAGATTCAATATTTTGTAAATTTGTTGTGGAAATAATGCACGCATAATTCTCTTTGTATACAAAAATTAAATGACTTCTTATGCCTTCAAAAAACGATGACACACGACAAACGATCACGCAAGTCGAAGTACAGTAAAGTCTTCTTNATTCAAAACGAAAGGATGTCAATGTTAAAATTTGCTTTTGTAATTGCTTTAAAGGTCGTAATGCAAAAAATGTCTTCGCAAAATTTCGCTACTAATTTTTACACTTCTTCGAGGGAAGTTGGCAACACTAAACGATTTCCACGCACTGGAAATTCTTTTCACGTTACCGGATCTTCTCTGTTTCCAATAAAATTGTTTAAAACTTTTTTAGTTTAGATTTTTACAAAATATAAATGTTTTTAAATTCTTTAATATTTGATTTCTCCGAACAAAAGAAATACAGCCCCACGGGTGAATCAAATACGAGTTAAGGACTTTAATGTGGCAAGGTAAACGGATGTTAAAGTTTAAACAGACAACAGCGTTTATATGGAACAACTCGGACTTAATCCGGATCAACCGCAGTTAATTCCCCGAGTTGGTACGGATCAACGCTGCCGTCTGCTGATGCTTTTACCGTATCATGCCGATTTTTTTCATAACGCCATTAGCAATACAAAAAGCATAAGTAAAAATTCCAAATTTTATGGAAACAAAAGATTAGATTTGAGTTTTGTTATGACCAATATTGAACTGATGGAATCTGCAAAAAAAGCATTCCGGAAAATGTCGAATACTTAAAATATAATACAAGCTTACTTTTTTGGGATAGCGCACTTTTTATATTGTTACGATACCTACATACATATCTAATATTTTGTTGAAACTCATTGCATACATACATTAATTCATAAATAGTTTATTAGTATCACAAATTCGTTTCGTGTAGATTATATCAAATGGAAAATAAAGTCTCACATAATATTCATTTCTACGTTGAGAACATATTAAATAATCATCAAATAAATAAAGTTCAGTAACATATCAGGCAATACATGGGAATTCAAAATTTCGATAAGAATTTTGATCTACATAAGATGCAGTAGGTAAAGTTTGAGAATCTTCAAATCTCATAATATTCGAATTTGCTGGCGATTAACTTCAAATAGGGTTTGATCTTCATCTTCGCTAACACCATCTTCAATAGAAACCGGCAAAGGGACCAGCTCCTGTGTACTACGATCACCTTGGACACCGTACTTGCGTTCTGCACGTGATAAACGGAGCCTATGAAAAATCAAGTGAACATTTTAAAAATACTTGCGTATGAATTTAAGCTTTGTTAAGACACTTACCTATACACTTTTATGAAAATAAAAAGCATGGCCCCAATACTTAGCCCCAAGAATATATAGAATCCCGTTATGTATGAATCGGGCAAATCTTCATCATCATAGTCGAGGTGCACCTCTTTTAAATTGTGTTGAGATTCTTCTACCGTATTCACCCAATGCTCTAGAGGTTTTATCGTGCGTTGCTCCGATTGATAAGGTGATTGCTTTTGTTGGTTCGCTGCATGTGTACGTTTTGTAGTAGCTTGGTTGACAGCTCCTTCGTTTGCATTTTGCTTCGCTGCTGTTGTCTTTTCAGCCATTTCAACTGCTTGCTTTGAGTTCTTATCAACGATGACAGTTGATAATTCAGTTTCTTGGAATATATTACCTTCTGCCATCGCACTATCAGGCGGTAGAACTTTCTTCATTGTTTGATTCGCAGCAGATACGTTGTTGACAGTTATCAGCAATAAGCAGAGTATGGACAAACTATAGACATCCTTCAATCTTAGCAGAGCCATTATATTTTTAATTTCCTTCTGCAATTGATCCCCCACTTTTACTATGTACTAAAATAATACAATCGCTTAAATATTTACCTAAATTGAATCGCAAATTCCAATCGCACACCATTTCGCTTGTAATGAATTAAATGTTTTCATGCCAAAAACAATGTGGCCAGATCTTAGTGAATAAAACCTAATTTTAAAACTGGTGCTGCCACTAAGCTGCTAGGATTATTATTTTTGAATATTTTAAGGGTCCATATTGCGAAGAATTTAAGGCTGCATTTCTTTATTCATTCTGAACGTTTGGAATAAACTTTTTTGTTTATTAATTCTTTAGAACGTTCCTGATGATATGTTGACGTATATTTCAAACGCATTCTGTTTATTCCGGCTGTGAAATTGGATTATCCGGAATGTATAAAGAAACGCAGCCAAAATATAATTTCCGGAGTTGCAGCGAAACAATTACTGCTTAGCTAAATAATAATTTGTCTTTTCAACCTCTGAAAACATTTGGCATCAACTTATATCATACTCTTTTGATTTCACCCCACGTCTCAATTTTCTACGAAATGTGTCTTAACATCTGTCAAATTTCTGTTTTAACTTTGTCCCGTTTTCTCATGTGGGCAACTTGCTGTCATAAAATGTCACTTTAGTATCAGCCAATCAGATCGATCTGAACCCAATGTAGATGGCGCGGAAAAATGAAAATTGAGTTGTCAAACTACGAAATGACAGCGATAGTAAAGAATTCGGCAAGCCTAGTTGCTCGTGCTCGGGCAACACGCTTTGTGCCCTCGTTCGTCTGTGTAAATTGAGTTAGCGGTTCACAGCTGACAACAACAATTGCATACAAAAAAGTCGCCATGTGTAAATGAAACGAGCAACACCAAAGGGGAATTTGGAAAATTGGATCGTCATCTTTAATACGTCATTTCGGATTTATTGTTAATTGGCTGGCCAAAATAAAGTAAGCATGGAAGTAAAAGGTTTTTAATGAAAAGAAATTGAAGGAAAAGTATTTTGGTTTTGTTTTTGTGTAGCAAAACTGTAAACAAAGGATGAAAGAAATTTGATTTATTTTGGAACGAATTTCCGTCATCCCTTGTCAAGTTTGGTTTGCAGACAAACCGGTTTCGGCGTTGTGCCATCTTCAGTGTCATTTTTCGTTCTGTCTGGTTCGAGATTTGTCCCTAATTTATGTTCATTTATCTT
>NW_016173115.1:0-12294 GCF_001687245.7 Rhagoletis zephyria
CTGCTTGCAGAGCATTATATTATGCTCCTTTACTGGGAGCATTTTACCTCGTCGTGCAGGTGGTGTTTAGGCGACATCAAGAGGCATCCCGTCGCTGTCCTAAGTGCCGTATTTTGTACCGTGTGTAGCTTCGTCCACTGCGTCCTACTAGTCCCTGGCGACCACACTGGCGCTGCGTAGTTCAAAACCGGCCGGCCTATTGCCTTGTATGTTGCCAGCAACGTTTCTTTGTCTTTGCCACAAGTACTGCCGGCTAGCGACTTGAGGACCTTGTTGCGGCTCTGTACTTTATTGACAATAGCGGTTGAGTGTGCAGAGAAGGAGATCAGGCTGTCGAATGTTACTCCGAGTATTTTGGTGTTATTCACCGTCGGAATTGGTGTGTCATCGACGTGAATCCCCAGCGGTAGCCTGACCTCCTTCGTCCAGGTTGTGAACAGGGTCGCGGAGGATTTCGTAGGGGAGAGGGCTAGACACTTTGCAGTGAAGAAGCGAGAAAGTTCGGAGAGATAGCCGTTTACTTTCGAACATAGATCATCAATTCCATTCCCAGTCGCCATGATCGAGCAATCGTCGGCATAGGAGGCAATCGAGACCCCCTCTGGTGGTTGAGGGAGCTTTGAGATATAAAAGTTAAACAGTAGCGGGGAAAGGACACCACCCTGAGGAACCCCCTGTTTCATTTTTCGCTGCTTACTCGTTTTGTCTCTAAATATTACCGACGAATGTCGACCACTCAGATAATTTGCCGACCACCGTTTGAGCCTCTGTGGGAGAGAGGAGGCCTCTATATCTTCTAGTAGCGTGAAATGGCATACGGTGTCAAACGCCTTTGACAAGTCCAACGCTACTAGAATCGTTCTCTCACAGGGACGGTTACGGTTAAGGCCACGAGTTATCTGAGTGTTTATGGCGTTAAGTGCTGTTGTTGTACTGTGCACTTTACGGAAACCATGCTGATGCTTCGCTGGGGTCAGGTGGTTTGTGAAGTACGGGAGTAGCAAGGCCTCGAGTGTCTTCGCTACCGAGGAAAGGAGTGTAATCGGACGATACGAATCTCCTTTGTTGGCGGGTTTCCCCGGTTTGAGCAGTGGGACCACTCTCCCCACCTTCCAGATGTCTGGGATGATGAGAGTGGCCATTGACAGGTTGAGGACCTCCGTTAGGTACGCTACCCCCGCAAGACCCAAATTTTTCAGCATCAGCATGCATATTCCGTCGGGACCCATGGCTTTGGAGGCTTTCGCCTTCCCGATGGCCACCTGAACTTCACCGCAAGTAAAAGCAAGGGGGGCACAGGTTGTTGGCAGTTTGTGCAGCCTTCTGGTCACTCGACGCTTGGCTTTGTCCACCGGAGGATGCAGTATGAACTGCCGGCTAAAATAGCTCGCGCATCGCTCCGAGTCCGACGAAACATGGTCGCCGAAAGAAATTTCGACTCTGTCGTCGTGCTTCGTCGGATTAGACAATGACCTCACGGTTGACCAAAGCTTGCTCACACCAGAGGTGAAATTACAAGTCTTCAGGTGCTCCTCCCACTTCTTCCGCTTATGTACGTTTACAAGTTACCGAATCTCCGCGTTGAGATCCCTGATACGGGGATCTCCGGGATCGGCCTGACGAAGGCTATCACGCTCATCGGCTAGAACAGCCGCTTCGGCAGGGAAGTTTGGACGTGGGTCCGATATACTTCCTGCCGGTATGAAGCGAGCTGCAGCAGCAGTGATAGCCCTGCGGAACTTACGTTCACCGAGATGGACGTCGGTTGGTGTGGGGAGCGCTGCGAAGGTGTTTTCGGTAAACTCCGCGTAACCTTTCCAATCAGCTTTAGAAAAGTTGATATAGGTCCGGTGTTTGGCGGAGGCAAAGTCGGTTGGTTTATCAATCAAGATGACTATGGGTAGATGGTCTGATGCTAGAGTCAGCATAGGTCGCCACGTTATGCTGTTTATCAGACCAGCGCTGACTATTGTGATGTCTGGCGAGCTACTGCAGTTACCCATAATCCTGGTGGGTGCGTCGTCGTTCATTGTGCAGAATGTCGAATCGTCTATCTGCTCAGCCAAGTCTGTTCCCCTACGATCGTTTGACAGGCTTGAGTGCCAAAGATCGTGGTGCGCATTAAAGTCACCTACTACCATACGGTTTTCACCTCTGAGGAGCGCACCTATATCAGGGTGATATCCTGCCGGGCAGCAGGTGACAGGGGGTATGTATATGTTAAATATTTCGAGCTCGACATCGCCTGACCGGATAACGATGCCCTGACATTCTAGGGTGGTATCCCTGCGGTCGATGTCTGCTTCGATAAGACGATACTGCACGGTGTGGTGCGTGATGAACGCTAAGCCACCACCATTATCTCGCTCGCGATCTCGACGGTGCACGTTGTACCCGGCGCAATTCAACAAAGTTGAATTGCTGTGCAACTTCGTCTCTTGGACCGCAGCTATTAATATACCATGCCACGACAGCCGGTTCTACGTACCGGAATGACTCGGGTTTCACCCGACCAAGGGCTGTTGTTTCGGCGATCTAACCCCGTTTAGGTCGGCGAAGTATCTCAGAACGCTATATCTCATAATTTGGCTGACGAACGTCCTAACTCAGTTGCCGATTCAAAAACGCCCTATCAATGTAGTTTCAGCTTAGATAGGACATTTTGGAACTTTGTACAAAGAGTAAGAAATAAGGAATGCCTTAACGACAGGGTTGACCTGTGACTCCAGCTGTACGGTGCGTTGTGCCACACAGAGTTCGCCAAGATAAACGATTTGAAGGAAGACCTGACGTGGTTTAAGCACCAAAGTCATGCGGTTTTAGCCCACTAGACTTTGTCTTGTGGCGGTTTGTATAGCCGCAGCTGTATATAAATACACGGCAATGGGCTACTATAATTAAAGTCAATATAGTTAGTGCCCTCGCACAAATTTTATGCGTAAGAGTTACGATAATATTCATAGACATTGGTACGACTAGTCAGTTTTGGATATAGTTTACGTCAGTGGGGCATACATATATGTATGTATGTACATATGTAGATACATAATATTCAATGGAAATTAAAGCCATTTCCTTTTACTATTTTTACAAATTTTTCGCATTCATATTTCCCCATGCTATTCATGCACTCTTCGTAAATCTTTTTTACTGCATTTGAATTATTATTTTTTTTTTCCTTTTCAAATTTTTACCATATATTGGTATTAGCTGTTTCGATGGTATGCTTTTAAAATTTTTGCAATCAATTTTCATGGTTCCCTAAAGTTTTGGATAATATACCTATATGTATTTCTTAACAATGGTGGGCGGCAGAACGTTTTAATTAAAACTGCCGAATGCAGTTTTCCATCTAACTGAGTGCCTTTATGCTATATGCGTACATACAAATGTACACATATTAAGCAAGGTCTGAATATGCATACATAAATATTATTTTTACACATACATATGCACATAGTAAGTATAAATAATCAAGCGAATGAAGTGTGTGTGCTTTTCTATTTTCCGAAACTACTGATATATTTTATAGTCATACATAAGCATACAGCTGTATGATTTTTCTGCACTAACAATTCATATCATCACACTTTAGACTTTCTGGTTATTTCCCCTACCAAATTGCTAACCAATTTCTTTTTAACAACTGCACCAAAAATTTTACTTTTTCTAAGCAGCCATCTTAGCGCGATTCTGTCAGGTTTTCCATTCGCACCCAGTCTGCATTCTTATTTTTATGCTTTTCTTTCACGTCAACGTATAATGATGGATGAGCCAATCAACCAGCTAATGTGTGGTCAGTGCTTTGCTTACACATATAACACCTTCGCCACTCTACACATACCAATGGACGTCCAATTTGGCGAACGTCGGTCCGCTTGAAATGGCACGCTTCATACCTTCCGGTAGACTCTCGTTAATCTGCCCTAAATTCACAGCTTGCTGTCCTATCGACTTATCGTGACCATTTACGATACTAGGCATGTGAACTTGGAGGTTCGGTAATTGGGCAACCAGCATTAGCGTAAAAAGTGCTAAAAGCACTTTAGGACAAGCGACTTCGCCTTTGGTGTGAGTATGCTTTGGTAAACTGTGGAGCTTCTATCCATCCGAAAACATTAAACAAAAAAAAAAAAATAATAAAACAGGTTTCTAAAATTTAAATGAAATATATATTTTACTTTTTTAAACAATAACATCTAAAAATTGAAAGGATATTTAATTAAGAAAAAAATTGTTTCTTATTAAAACAAAATAAAAACTAAAAATTAAAAGACAAAAAAATATTAAACTAAAAAAACATACACAAAATAAGATTTTAAAACTTTAATTAAATAAAAAATATATATTTTCTTTTTAAAATAATAAAATCTAGATATAAACAGAAAATGTATTTAAAAAATAAAAAAATTAAACTGAAAAATTTAAATTATTTTATTTTTAAAACGATCAAATCTAAACCTTAAAAATAAATTTAAAAAAAAAATAGATAAATCAAAAATTAAATTGAAAAAAGAAACGAAATAACAAACAATAAAAACTAAGTCTTAAAAGAAAACTAAATAGGGAAAGAAAAAAATTTCATTGAAAAGGCAATGGTTACACCATTATAAACAATTTATGAGATTGAAAACGAAAAACGTGGAGGGCAAATTGATAAAAGCGTTGTAAAAAAAAAATGCCTAAAATAAGATATTAAAATTTTAAAAAAATTTAAAATTCTTTTTAAACCAATAAACTCTTAAAATTAAAACAAAGCATATTAAAAACTGTAAACTTAACATTAAAAAAGAGACAAACATTTTATTAGAAGAAGAAAAAACAATTCGCTGCCCATGGATTTGAGCCTCGGATCTCTCGAATGGCACGCCAATGTTTTGCACACTCGGCCATTGCGACTGTTGAAGCAGCACAAACAAACTAAGTTTAATGAATCTCCATTTAGAACATGCTTAAATGCTTTCTGTCGAAGGAGCTTTTCATCGTGACAGTCGNCAAAATAACTTATGAACTTCTCTTAGTTGGAGATTTAGCTGTAACTTGACATCAAGACATCTAAGTTTCAAGACAGTCGATTTTTGTATTTTTGTCCACCTTCGCGGCACTGTGAGTCGGTAAGGAAGCTTTTTTGTAAGACTTCCTTGCCAGAATAAAAAGAAATCTTTCAAGCTGTGTCGATTACTTACCAAAGGCAAATTTTATGCAGTTCAATAGAGCTCCATTAAACGAACCGGACTGCATCAAAATTGCCAAATGGAAAAATGTTGACTTATTCCATTTAGTGATTAACCGATTCAACTATCTTCCCCACAGTCATTCAATTTTCTTACAAAAGACTTGCAAGTACTTTAGCCAGAATTGCTTGTAAAACAATGGTAGATGAATTATTTTTGCAGTCGACATTTGTCAGTCTTTTTTCGAGATCAATCTTCTACAGCCAATTAAATAAAACAGGTCAACTCAAAGGATGATGCCCTTTATCTCCACTACTGTTCCGCTGTCATCTCCTGCGCCGACGATTACCTAATCAATTCTCTTAAATTGCTATTTATGTTGGTACAAAGAAACCATTCAATTATTATTTGAAATCACAACTCTACACTATTTCAAAGAATTCAAGTCTAAATTTAATTTTAAATTTATTAAGGCCGACTTGACGAAAACCTTTTAACACTTAATTGATACATATGCATGATGAAAGAACAATGGAATTTGGAAGCACATAGCTTTCAAAACTTCGAAACCTTAGGAAATCTATATACATATATGTATCTTCAAACAAGTCACGAGTCAAAAGCAAATGAATTTACAGCATGCCAGCAAGGATTATACAAACAACTACAACGATGCGCAAATCCATCCAAAGCATTTCCAATTCTACGCACACACACACATATGTATGTATGCTTGTACGCAAAGCTATGCGCCTTGTCATCGGTACCGTAAGATGCAATTTCGTGATTTATGCACAAAGAAATCATTTGGGAGTCAACTGGTTTGTTCTGCCTCCAGCTATCAGCTGTCAACTCCAACAGCAAGTGAGCAATCGGTAAAGTGCATGCGACACACTGGAGGGAGTGAACGAGCGCTGAGCTGGCAAACTGACAAACCAACACAACGACAAACTGGCAAACTGACAAACTGATTAGTACACGCTAGCTTAAATTTGCAGACAAGTCGGTTGTTTAGAAGTCACAACATGTAGACGACAAGGAGTAGGAAGAATAAAAATGACAAACCTATGAAAACCACAATAAAAGCATGAGCGCCTTAGAGAAAGCAGTGTATTGTTTTTAGGTATTCGTGTGTGGAAACATATATACATAATGTCCATATTAACATTGGCATTTAGCCAGCAGTCGGGATATGAAGAATGAAATAGGTAAATTGGATAGAGAAACCTTTCATTACTTGCTAAAGGAAATGTTAAATGTGATTGAAAATGAAAAATATTATACTTATGAAAGTGTTTTTTTTTTGTGTGTTTTAAAACAAAAACAGGTGATTTGTTTAGAGCTTTTATTAAGTCTCCCGTGTGTGTAATCAAATATTGCAATAAATTTTTAAAACACTTCCCGATCAGCTAGAGGCTCGATGCTTCAAACTTGGCTCAGAACCTGACGACTTTGCAATCTGAATACCAGGTGGCGCAGGAGTCGCAATATTTGAAACTCCCGTATTTGTGATGCGATTTGGTTCTTATTTGAAATGCATATTATTTCCATAAAAGAAAACAACAACAAAATTTTTGTCCGATCTATAGTATTTAGAAAGTACGTATTTATGGTCCGATTAGTTTTATAGTTAGAACCCATCTAACTTAAACGGCGAGAAATAACTCCAAAAAACTGTAAGCGTTAGCGCGGTGGGCTATTTTTTTTTTTATTGACCACCGATAAAAGCGTGTCCTAAACTTTTTGTTTTTAATTACATGCTTGTGATTTAATGTCGCCGAATCTGATTGTGCGCAAAAATTTTGGACTGGTGTCTTAAAACAAACCGTCAGTGAAAAACTCCAACATGACTTCGAAATAATGATTAACGCCACATCAAGGGGCCTTATGTTGGTGACGACCACCAAACAATAATCAAAGCACATTAATGTGTCACTGTAAATCGTGAGCTTGAATTGTTAGTAAAAATCTTGGACCACAAAGTTTCAATAAGAAAATAATAATAATTTTGGGCGGGACGAAATCGAAACATAGAACATTTGAGCTTTCCAAAGCATCAGAAGAGAATCAAATGAAATCATTAACTGTGCCATGACAAAAATGGATATTGAAAGTGAGGTCAATCGTGTACATAGTTAAAATTTCAATTAAGCACCGAAAATATCCACTTTGGGTATAGTTCAGTTGTACTTTAAGGTACTTGAAAATCAAAAAGAATAACACATTCACTTAGTATTCGCTTCAAAAATTTTTTACCCTTAACATCGTTAGTAACATTATTAACTTTAAGTATATTTCTTTTATTTCAGATTCGTAATTTCTACAAGGAGCACAGTATCCTACGAAAGGGGCACAGATGTCTGCTACGGTGCTACCTTAAAACCAATTTGAATCGATTGATTTGATTGGGCTGTGCGGCCACTTCGGTAAGTGTTTTGAATAGCTGAGTGGTAATGGAGACCAGTATGTTTGCATGAATGTATTTTTTTAAAAAAAAAATATTTATTGGTTCAAAAATGTTGGGTAGGCACTGTGGGCAATGGTAAAGTTCGTTTACCACCGATAGTCCGCAAAATGCTCCGAAAGCAGTGTCCGGAGGATGCATCAGACTAGGCCGAAAAAAGTTCAATTACATGGCAGTTGAGAAGTGCATGTGCAAAAATTTCTTAAATTGCATAAAGGAAATTTTTGCACATAGCATGCATTTAGGCGCCTGGTGTTAGCAGACACGCCTAGACAGTTGTGTTATAATAAATACATAAATGAATATAAGGCATACTTCGTCAATTAAAGTCCTCTCTCTCTCTAAAAATACTTTTAAATGACGAGTGGCGTTTTTGTTTAATTCAAAATGCCGGACAAAGGGGTGAAAAATGATTGGAATCAATTGAAATCTGCTACTCGGGGGGCGGTTTAGAGCCGCTGATTACGAACCTGATAATGAATTTTTAGAATTCAGAATGGCGGATAAATCGGATTCGTAATCAGCGCCTCAAAAAATTTGCGGTTAACAAATTTCCAATAAATACAATCATTTTTTTTCACTTTTCCACCATAGTGGATTTCAAAACACGCCACTTGCCAATTAAAGGTAAACATTTTTACTGAATTCCAAAACTATTGTCCCCATAATGGAGAGAATGGGGGCTGCGGTTGGCAAGGAATGTCTTGCATATCGGATACGTGTCATACTTTAACAAATATCAGCTATCTCAAAGTTGCTCGCAATGTGCGTGCAGCAAATTAATAATAAAACAGTCACGTCAACGCAACGCGGTTTAATCGATAAATCAATAAGTTGGTATTAAAAAACATGAATTGTGTAGGGAAAATTAAACATAATACTTAGCGGTGTACATACATATGCATGGTACGATCAAGATTAAATGAAAATTAAGGAAAAATATTTATGACGGAAAACACTTTGTATATTGTGAAAAAACTAAATTTCGAATACTTATGTGAGTGACTGTAGATTAAGCTTAGTCAAACCGCAGCGGAACGCCTCATTTTCTATTTACCAATTTATCAGCTTGAATGTGGTCCATTCATCTGATTTTAACACATACAATGGCAAATAATTAATGCAATGCCAAAGCTAAATTGACAAAACGGCGATAACGCGAACAACCAAGCATACAAATATACAAACAAATACAAATATTCAAACGAATTTCTATAAGCTTTACAAAGCGGATGAAAATATACACAGAAATTATTTCACACAAACTCAAATGCATACATATATCTATCGCTGAATGGAAGATCAACCTATCTCGGCAGCCAGTTCGAAAACGCCCTATCTGAGAAATTTTTTTAAGAACGCCCTACTTCCGAATTTGGTTGATGAACGCTCTATCTGACAGCTGCCGATTCAAAAACGCCCTATCTCAATATATTTACAATGTATTTTCGTTTCGTTCGATCTTCAATCAAATTCTGAAGTAGGGCGTTCTTGAAAAAATTTATGAGATAGGGCGCTTTCGAACTGACTGCCGAGATAGGTGCATCGTCCACTCAGCTATCGATATGTACATTAGGGCGGGTCGAAAAACACAAAATGTTTTATTCTTGACAAGAAATCCTGGTTATATGCGACAATATCTTCAGTCTGCGGAATGAGCTTGAAAAATTTAAAATAAGAGTGGGAATACGAATTTTTCAAATTTTTACAACGATTTCTTTAGATCAAATCAGGAATTTATATTCTATCATAAAATCATAAAAAAATTAATTGGGCAAACTAAAAGTAAGTAGCATTAATATTTTAATTTTTTAGTTTATTATTTTAATTTTTTAATCTTTCTTAATTTTTTAATTTATTATTTAAATTTTTTAATCTATTATAATATTGATGTTAGTTACTTTTAATTTGACCAATTTAAAATTTTTATTATTTTATGATAGGAAATAAATTTCGGATTTGATCTACACAAGTCGTTGCAAGAATTTAAGAAATTGATATTCCCGCCCTTGTTTTCAATTCTTCAAGCTCATTCCGCAGATTGAAGATATTGTTGCAGTGAACCAGGATTTATTTTCAAGAATAATGAATTAAAATAGCACCCTATTAAGAGCTATACAATTTTCTTATCAACCATTTTGTGTTTTTCGACCCGCCCTAATGTACATACGTATATACGAAGGCATGGCTATGCTCCTATATGTATGTGCATGTGTATGCTAATTCCAAAGTACCTTTATGGTTATACTATTTACGCAAGCATTTAGCGTACTTAAGCTATTAACATACATATGTATGTGCATATTTATGGGTGTATATTTACGTAAATAACCATTTGCATACACATACTTACTATAAATAGTATTTGTGCTTACGCCATTTTGTGGCAAATATTAGCGGTTGGACGACTATCTGTCTCTTTGCATTGACATTTCATTCGCTGTTATAACATTAAAGCAAAGGCGAGCCATTAACTGGCGTAAATACATACACATAATTTTGTATGTAAATAAATTAAGCAGGCATTCCTACTATACATATGTATGTACATGACTGCTACATTATTTTAATGCATTTGTGTTTATCTGCTAATAGTATTTGTTGCATTTCTGTTGCCTTCTCTATGTGACCTTCTTTCTCTCTATGACCTTCTCAGCCATGTGTGTGATACTTTAAAGCTCGCAGTCAAATGTTTGTGGTTTTACATTCAGCTTAGACGTGATTAATTAGATGACTCTTTAAATTTATAACGACAAGCTTAAGGTAATTATCACGTATGTCAAGTATGCAAATGAGCGTAATCAGTATTTGGGGTGGAAAATTGCAGCCATGGAAGAGATAATTTCACTTTGCTGATATATATGTATAGTTAAAATCTTTTGTAATGACAGCTATTAAGCATTTAATTTCAGCCTGTATTGATGCGATTTTCACACGAAATACTCTAGAGCCTTACAAAGCACGCGGTGGTCTGAGAACGGCAGAAAATTCAAATTTCGAAGTGCCTCGAAATATCAGCTAGTTAATCTTCCATGGACTGAATGCTTCACACTGCTGCGGCAAAAAATAGTAATCGTAATACGATTTCACTGAAATTTGCTATGCTTAACTTCTGCTAAGTAATAAATAAGTATGTATGTAGTTATATAACATGTTATAGACTTTAATAAAATTTATTTATTTTCTTTATCGGTTGTTATATGGCTGGTAGGCGTGACTGTAGACTGCTCTTAGCAATTTTTCATATTTAAGTGTTTCTGGTTAAAACTAAGACACAAACCGAATTTTATTAAAATCGGATAATATCAAGGACTCCCGTCCTAATGTAGTAGGTCTGGCTGTATTTCAAACTACGCTTTAAGCTTGAATGAGAAGGAAGCGCAGAAAGCAATTCGTAAAATGAGTTAACCAAATGCCATACCCCTCATACTGATTAGCCTCTTAAAACAAATTCGTCGCGAAAGTTTTTTACCACCCAACTATTACACTGTAAGAAAATTCTTAAGTTTTGAAATAACACACAAAAAAACGCCGAAACACGTTAACTTAAGGTTGGGTCGTAAATTACGGATATGTGTACCGTTTTTCCAGATCAAGTCATTTTCCCAAGAAACAATTCAAAGAATAACAAATCATTTTATTTTTATTTTTTATTTTTATTAAAGCCTATTCTTTTGCCAAAAAATCAAGCTACTAGCGGTGAAAATCGATGGATACGTTAACTTGTCTTGAACGGTTAAATAAAAACTAATGAGCCCGCACTGCATTAAAACGCCCAAGATAGAATTTCAAAAACCCTCAAACTATTCCAAATATTAGTAAGGTATAAGCGACTCGAGTGTCATATTTCTTGCCGTTTCTCCTATTAGATTTTTAATATTATCAAATTTTAAATAACCTGATAAAAAGATTCTAATTTCAAAAAAGGCAAGATCTTTCTTTTTCAGGTTATACAATTTATTTTCGAGTAAATTTCTACAAAGTTTAATTTTGGTTCGAAGCGAATTTGATTTAAATTCACTCGTAAATGAATTGCGTAACCCATTCGATTTATACCCATATTTCAATAATACATTTAACTTATTTAATAATTTGAAATAAATTTTTAAACATGTGGCAAGCCTCTTCCAACACTTCAAAAATATTCTTCATGTTTAAACTAAAGCCTTCCTAATACTCTTTCGTTTGACATCCATATTTTGACATTCCATATAACTTTTGGATAAGTTAACTTATTTGGGCATTCCTAGCGCCTGGCAACCCACTTCAAAATATTTTCAAAGTGCTACTTTCTGAGTCCCTTTCGTTTGGAATTGTTTCCCCTATTTAATTTTCCTAATTCAAATTTGATTTGATTTTTTAAACAGGTGGCAACCCTATTAAAGTTAAGTTAAGAGAGAAAGATTTTTAAAACCATTTCCATTGATAATATTCTATTTTTTTTAGTTAATTTGAATATAATTCTTTAAAAGGTGGCAACTTTTATCAAAAAAGTAAAACCTTATTGCATGTCTGCAAGCCTTTTAATTTGACACCTCATTTGGGAAAATCGAACCAACGGCGCGGTTATTATGGCATTGCCTATTAAATAATTTAAATTCAATTGACCTACAGGTGGCAACTCTGTTCGAAAAAATAAAACCAGATTGCACATCT
>NW_016173116.1:0-12292 GCF_001687245.7 Rhagoletis zephyria
CAATGCCTTGCAAGAGGTTTACCGGCGGAGGGTTCATTGACAACATTGGCAGCGTGTCCACAACCGTTTGTGGTTGCACCAGCACCAGCTAGACAAGCGGGCGAATTTGAATTTGGCCAATGCTCCGGCGCAGTAAATGTCGCTATGTCATTCGAGAATAGAAAACGTGGTGTAGCGCATGCGCAGCTGGAAAAAGTGGACGCGTCGTGCATACAGACACGCTTTAGCATGTTAATTTACTCCGAGAAATGTAAATTGCTGCAGCCGTCCATAAGAATTTTGCTAACAAATTTTCTTTAATGCCGCAGGACTTCATACATTAACACTTATAAATATGTATGTATGTATGTAGGTACATATAAATATGTATCTATTCGTATTCACGTATGAATGCGAATACTCGCATAGATGATTCGACAGCGGCACTTACAAAAAACGTGGCGGCCGGGAACGTTTGATGCCAATGCGGAAAAGAGAAAACAATGAAAGGCATAGAACTTGAGTTGCTGCATTTGACATTTCCTCTTGTCAAATGTCAAGAGTTATTTGTGCAGGCGGGAAAAGAAAAATGGCAATACGTACCAGCGGTAAAGCAAGCGTTGACGTGCGCAAAAACTGATGTGATTATGTAACATTTAAGGTGTTTTATGAAAAGAAATCGCTTTGGCATAAAAATAGCATTGAACACGAAGTGTTAGTTTTGTTTACTTTACATAGATATGTGTTTTTTATGTGGATTTTTCATTCAAATACGCTTCCATTCTGCACTTCGCAGATGCTTTTTTTATAGTTTGGTAATACAAAACAGACATTTTTGTTTAACATTTTAACTGCTTGGGACCGTTTGGAATCTAACCAATAACAGCAAGCACCTCTGCAAACTGAGATATATCAAAGGTATGTAAACGTACATTTCTTACAATCATTCGAACAAATTTGATTTCAAATTGAAAACACATTTCTTTGAAAATAATTTAAAATCGCACACATGCAAGAACCAAAGAGATTGTAAACGCGTGATACTTTTTTATTTCGTCTGTCGATTTTACAACTGGTTCGGAACAACAGAATTTAGGTTTAGTTCGGAACTATCGAAAAAGAGGTGCAATTGACACTTCCTAGGACATCGCGATGTTACATTCGCCAGTTGTTTGCATGCAAAAGAGATTTATCACGAACCAGTACTGGGTCTAAATGTACTAGAAGTGCACCATTTCAGAACTAGAGATTTTTCCCGTGCATGTTAAATTTTGGTATGAAAATATTATTTTTAAATACGAAAATTTTTAAACGATAATTAAATATAAAGTGTCCATTTTAACTATGCATTATTTCCCTCAGTGTACATGCATACATATTTACATACCCTCCCTAATATCAAAGCTACTCAAAAATTTTTATCGTGCTTACGAATCTTCTAATGCGCAATATTCAGTCTGAAAACCATATTTGGTGATGCATTTTTTTTCACTTTTCCACAGTGGATGTACTTTTCCGCCGATGTACTTTTTCATATGGATGGAGGATGGTTCCGTATGCAAAAGTGGGAAGCTAAGTGGGAAAGGTTTTTGACTGCCATTCACCTGACAGTAGCCAGAAGTGATTCCTGTGCATATCCACGTATCCTCTGGGTAGCAACCAAACACCCGTTTGGCAGCAAGCTTAAGGAAGAAGGCGTTAAACTTCGCCAATCAAAATGAAAAACATGCCACGGATGAGACCCCCTTCCGTCGATGACGACCACGGCAAACTTAAAAAGGACTATGGTTTGAGGGTATACACCTGGAATATCCGGACCCTTAATAGGTACCTACGCCCGGCTGGTTGATGTCTTCGAAAAGACTAAGGATGACATCACCGTCATCCAAGAAACGAGATGGACGTGACAAGGCAAGGTAAGCCCGGAGCCCTGCGACGTCTGTTACAGTTGCCACTTAAAGGAGCGCAAATTTGGTGGAGAAAGACTCCGTCGTCGAGTACTGGTCTTCACTCCGGTGGACGAAAGTCTAGCCACACTTCGCACCAAAGCGAGATTCTTCAACATCTCGCTCATCTGTGCCTATGCCTCGACGGAAGAGAAGAACGAGGCGTCCAAGGATCTCTGCTATGGGCACTCGGAGCGTACACATGAGCGCTGCCCCCGACACGATATAAAAATCGTGGTGGTTGGGGATTTCAAGATCAAGGTTGACAAAGATGGGATCTTTGGCGCCACTGTCGCCACGACCAAACGCCCAATAACGGAATGATCGAATTCGCCGGGGCCCGAAACATGGTCCCAGCTTAAAAGATCTATTAAGATACATGGCTGTCTCCAGATCGAAAAACGAAAAAACCAATCGTCCAAACTCACTCTCACACCTGCTTTCAGAGAGTATTTTTCTACAGAAAGACATACGCGAGCAGTGGAACCACATTTCCCACCCATTTCGTGAGAAAACGAATGCGAGCCCCCATTAGATGACGATGGAGTCGATGTCTCACCGCCTTACTATGAAGATGTACGAATAGCGTTTATGTGGCTGAAAAAAAACAAAGCTGCTACAGCTGATGGCCCGCTAGCCGAGTTCTTCAAGTACGCCGGCGAGGAGCTGATAAGGGGCATGCATCAACTCTAAAGCAGAATACCGCCAGTTATTATTAGAAAACCTAGACAGGCCCGCCTGCACCGATCCTTCTTAGATATTGGCCGCGGTGGATGCACTAAAAAATCCATACACCTATCTTGCATGTAATAGTTCTCTCGAAATCCCCAAAGCCTTCTAGTTTGTGTCCGTCATAGTCTATGTTTCTGCGGCGAAGGGTATAATGACAGATTGACAAGAGATCTTGACAAGGGAGCTTTGCCTCTTGATCTCGAGAGTGATGTGGATCCAGGTTTGTATATTTAATCACAGATCGTTATTATCCTTACTCTGTGTTGAAGAAACCGAGTTCTCATAAGGCATACCGCGTAAGTACACATATGTATTTATACAGACGTCTTATTGGGCACATGATTTTTTTTAAATAAATTTAGGTTCTTGTATTTAATTGCATCATCAGGCCTCCTTTCTTTTCCTGCAGCACAAAAACCACAACCAAACCAGATCCACTGGCCACAACAGCGATTCTCAAGAAATTCAGCTGAATAATTTGACAAATCAACAAAAAATCTGACGAGTTGCAAATGTGCAGCGGGAAGAGACAGCGGGATGTGTGCAAGTGGTTAAGTGAGTGAACGTTGGCATTTTTAAATGAGCATTTTGTCCACTTTTTGTTGCAGAGCGTTGCAATGCCCGACTAGCTTTGGTATGGCTCATTCCTTGGTTTGGGTTTCCGTTGAGGCGTTTTTGTTTTTATTTTTGTTAGCCTTTCCTGTTTTTGTTGTGCGCATTTGTTGTACTTATGTTGATCTGCCACTTTTTGCTCACACCGGCGCTGCTGTCATTGACGCTGTTGCTGCGGCCAGACCAAGGCTCCTCGTTCCCAAGACTTACCCACACACACACACACACACAGAAATACACACGAAAGCGAAATGTAAGAGATTGTGCGCTGAACTTCCTATCATTCACATCATCAACGCCCGGCAGCTAGAACAGTAGCAGTAACCAGCAGCAGCACACAGCAGCGATGGCCAGCTACGAAGTGCCTGTGATGCAGCATCATTACCAGCAAATTCACTGCTGGAAGCGGCCAAACCCGCCTCCCCAAAGAGTGGAAGCTATGTTGTACATACTCGTCATCATTGCGCTGCAGTCTTCAAATAATGAAGCGGGCAAAGGCTGAGATTGCGCCAAAGCAAACGCCGATCGACCGCAATGTGATCGGCATCGCTAACACCGAACGCAGGGAATAGAAAACGGCGGCAACATCGGCCGTCACTGACCGAACGCAATGGAATAGTTATTGCGCCATGTTTGAAGACACTGCCGTTCGGCGTTGTTACAAAAAATGTGGCAAATGTTTGTGAAATATTTTCGTCGATAGTAGATACATATGTACATAGCGTTCTCATCCGCAAGCGGCGCGTATGAAAACACAGGCAACTTGCTTGTAATTGCAATATTTTGTGGCACCTTTTGTGTGTTGATGCTTTGTTTGTTTTTTGTTTTTTTTTTTTTGTTTTTATTCTGTGTTCTGCACTTTAGTGTGCTACAAATCTGTTGTAATATCGTTGCACATTACTTGTTGTCGGGTCGCTCAAAAAGGGCGCGTAGAGGGGCCAAGCACAAATTGACTTTTAATGACCGACATTATCGAGCGAGTTTGGATTGGTTGCACAAAAAATAATTAAGATTAAACAAAAACGAAAAATATATATATGTGCATACATATTCTTGCTTTTTTTTTAAGTTTACGTTCGAAATCAAAAAAAGTCCATCAGCATTATCATGGAACTTTATGCTGATTCATCAATGTACTTACATACGTCCATACATGTATCCAATTTTTAGAGCATTCTTCTACTTGTCTCCTTTATGAAGGATATCTTTACCGGAGCGTCATTATCCTTAGGAACGAAATGTCGAAACCAACGCAATCTTTGAATTTTTATACGCGCAGCTATACCCATTTTATTCCTTCTACAGTTCGTCATTAAAATTAAGTCGCTACCTTTCGCCCATGTAAACATGGCCATAGATCTTTCGTAGAATAGTTATTTGGAAAGCTCCTTCTTATCTTTGTTCGACGTCGCCAAGGTTTTCGCGCCACATGAACGAACAGACATGGCGAGAGATTTATATGGAGTAATTTTTAATTGCTCAACGAACCCAAGGTAGCACCTGTTGGCTGGACCCAGTGTTGCCAGGTCTTCGGCATGAGAAAACGTCACTCTTGGTCGGAAAAAACGTCATTTCCTGCCCAAAAACGTCTTTTTCAAATGTATGCACACAGGATAGTTCTTATTAAACTTTTATTGTACACAAAGGTACATACATAAGTATATATGTAAGGTGTATTAAAATGTCATTTCGACAGAGCACATTTAAAATTCATTGGGCACGTTCAGAAGGCGCAACAGCTCAGTAACTGTTGAGATGGCACTTCTGATCAACTGAACAGTTGCGTTTTAGATGATCGTAATATTTTTATGATCATTTGAGACAACATGTTGTGTGTTTTGATTTTGACAGCTAATGTATCAAGCCGTTCAGAAGGCACATTATGATCACTGATTTTTTTAGCAACGGTTGCGCTCAACTTCTGCGCCTTCTGAACCTACCCATTGTATACTGGTTTGAGATTGTTAATATAAATATGATTTTTATATACATATACACTTTTTATCAGCTGATTAAGTCATCAATATTTTGATCGATTGTGGCTGTCTTTTTTTTGTTTATTTAATGTTTATTATTTTTCCATAAAAGCCAAGCTGATTATATAACAAACAAAATATAAATCCACATTTCAAACTTTGTGCAAAAATTATAAAAAATCTGCAAAGTTTCAGCTAAATTTTCAAGTTTTTATTCGGATTTTTAAGAATTTTTTTGAGTATGCAATTTTATAGCGCATTATTTTCCAGGGTAATAATGTGCAAGTTTTAAGTTGCTAAAGAATCGCGTTGATTTTTAATGTTTTTTTTTCTTTTGTAGCCATTTGGTTAGGTGGTCGATTCTCGAAAATGCTAAATTACGTTCTGCTAAGAAGGAGCATAGCAATATTTCAGCCTTTTTTGCGTTCATTACATTTTCAATAAAGTCTTAAAAAAGTCGCGTACTTTTTTCTGACTTTTTATGCTGCTACAGCTTTTTTGGTGCTTTTGCGGGCGTGCGTGTTTCAATAGATCAGCTCTTCCTGATTTGGCTTTTAATGTGCACTTGCAAACATTGCATTAAGCCTCGTAACCTCAAGTGTTTACAAAACCAGCCTTTGAACGCGGGATCCTTAGTCCAATAATCCAAAAAAAAAATGACCGTACGCTTGGTTTGCATCATATTTAAGTCATATGTGTCCAAAGGACAAATATCTTTTGAAGAAGCTGCTGCAAAAAAAACAAAGCTTTTAAAGATTTATTAAGAAAATAATTCAAAATCAGTTCTACTGACAAGATTTAGTAACCTAGAAAAATTACTGGGAAGTTAAAAAAACGTAATTTTTTGCACAAAAAACGTCCGAATGTTAAAAACGTCGAGCTGGCAACGCTGGCTGGACCATTGACCTCATGCTGCAGTAATATCCTTTTCTTCCTTCTCTAATATAGAAATGCTGCGCTCACAGACGACGAGTCACAGCACTTGTATTGTTATCGACGATGTATGTATGTATATATATGAGTAAATCGCACGGGTTGTTTTTTCTACCGATTTGACGAAAAGGAGAATGAGGTTATCAATTCGTCGGAATATTTTTTTTTATGTATGTTCCCGCATAACTTTGGACCACGTTAACCGGTTTCTACAATTATTTTTTTATAGGAAATGTGTGGCCCCACAGGTGGTCTCATATTAATTTGTTTTAAATACGATCATCGGATCATGAAGAAATTAACGATAATCTTAAATTTTGTACATAAGAATTTAAGTCGGTTTTGTTTTTTGCTTAGAAATTAAATTTTTAGGTGTCACTCCTTACTCTCTACAGAAAAAAACGCTAAAGCATTTTTCTTGCACTCATTGAAATCAGTGGTGTTCCAGAAACGAGTAAAAAAATATGAACCATTTGAATAATTTTAGCTTAAAAGTTTTTTTAAGCGAAAAAGTACCGAAATTAATAATTTTTTCATTGTCACTCAAAAAAATCATAATTGTTTTTGTTCAAATAACTTTGGTTAGTTTTCAAATAGAGTTTTCATATTAAAGGCAATGGAATTTGGCATCAAATACAATATTATACATATTCTGTGAACTTGAAGAGTTTACCACGAAATTAAAAAAACAAAATGGCGGCATGCAAAATATCTGTCGCAGCTATTTTGTAATTTTTAAAATGTTAATATTTTTTTAATTTTACTAATTTTAGATAGATACTAGTGTGTCCCCAAATGAAAAAAAAATACATTGAGTAAAAGATGAGTATGATTTGAGAAACTTAAATTCCATTTTTTGTATGAATCGAACAACCTTACACTCCTAATTGTGCTGGAAAGTCGTCACTTCCATTTTCCTTCCAAGTCACTCCGAAACACTTCGGCTTTGAGTGTTTTTTCATTTCGCTCGAAAATCAGCAAACGGCAGCACTGAGCCCTGCCTTACATACATAGATGACTTCTCATGAGTATGAGTGGTTATTTTTACTTTTTAACCGACTTCCAAAAAAGGGGGAGGGTATTCAGTAAAAACAGCAATTTTACATATTGATAGATTGTGGTAACCAGGGAACGGATTTCTAGGACCTAAAAGCCTATAAAAATAGGCTGGCAAAGGCAAAATTAATAGCGAAATAGGCAGGAAAAGGCACTAGGAATAGCAAAAAAGGCAAAAAATTAAAAATAACACTGCTTTACAAAGCTAATTTCTATATAGAATTACTTGCTGATTCCGAAAATCGAGTTATTTTCTTATTCTATGGATACGTTTTCGAGATATTTACAGGTGTACATGACGTATGAGTAACATTCTTTCCTGCTAATTTTTCATACAAAAAAACTTTGCGCATTTTCATCTGACCACTTATTACTTCTTTATTTATCCATCGATTTTCTCACAGCCTTGAGTGTACTAAACTTGCGCTCGTCGTGAGTTGATACAAGCGGTGCCCAATTTAAATATGGAACAATTGAAACTTGTATATTATCAAGAACTGGGGCTTTTCCCTCGTTATGGTGACTTTTTTAAATTTACAATAGGCAACATCAAATGTGTATATATGGAATCAGGGAAAGCTAAATCGTGGATATTCTTAATCGAATATACTCTATCTCTTTAGTAATTGCCATAAAATCCGTTCCCTAATGAGAACAATCTTCTCAACTATAACACCGTGTGACAGTAAATTTTACATAACAAAAAAAAATTAATATATTCACAAAACTGGGGGCCAAAGATAGTGAAACTACATTTTTAGTTTTTCTCACTGACGTCAGTATTTTTCTTAAAAGGATTTTGAAATTTTAGAGATATGATAAATTCAAAAAATTTTTTTAAAATATATAAACCGAAAAATTCAGTAGAATAGGTACTGAAAAAGTCTTCCTAAAATTTTATCTTTGTATATCCGTGAAAATTTGCAATAAGTATTTTTGAAAGCAAAATCATGTTAGGGACTAATATACACAGATCCACACGCTCGAATTTCGCCCTTCCCGCTTTATTAGCTTAGAAAAATAAAATTAATTAAAGGGCGTTTTCACTACTTACTCATCCTTGTGAACCAAAATACTAAAATTTTTTAATCCAGAATGCCCTCGTATCCACGTCTTCGCTGACGTCATAAACATATTTTATGCACTTGGGATGAAATTTAAATGTTCAAATTGTAGCTATTTGCCGTAAAAATTGCACCAAAAATTACAAAAATTTACCTAAAAAGTAAATATATTTGTTTTAGGTATTTGTATTGCTTTATGTGGTCAAGATATGGTAAATTTTCAAGATCAGCTTGTTCACAAAAGGTTTTAATCTTCCACAGTATCATCTATGGGATGTTATAAGCCAGAACAAGTAGACCGATACCGCGGTTTTTGGCAGAAAACACTAAGATTTTAATTTTTGGATGTGTCAAATAGATCAAATTGCCTTTAAGAGCTGGTACATTTACCCACAGCTTTGTCAGTTCTAAGCCCCATTATTGCTGCTCTAATCTCACCAAAGTCTAATGGAGCGACGTCAGTTTCATACCTGTATATTGACCCAAAATCTTTTTCGGCATTCGCGTCAACTATTTCTTCGCCTCTACCGAAGCTAGCCCGGTCTTAAAACCATTTGTTTGCTGCCTTATCTTCCGATAGAATTTTCCAAATTGCCAGCACTTTGACCTTTTCGCGCTCCCGTCTATCTCTTCCGCTTGAAAATATGTCTCTTTTCCCACAATTTCAACCGGTATCACGCAAATGGTTTACGCGTCGCTATTGACTGCAGGCTGGCTTTGTATACCGCGTATTTAACTGCAGCACTTCACCGAAACTCTTCGCCATACCAGCTGTTTCTGGGTATGTGGAAGTAGGCAAACGGTACAAAGAGTTCGTAAAATAGGATCCCAAAACTCATTTATATCCGCATGATAAAGAGTTGCTAGTTTAAAAAGGATGGATTGCCAGAAGCGAAATTTCTCGGTTGTAGGTTGTTACTAAATATAGCTTCGTCCTATCGCCTAGCGAGCGCAGTCAAGTTTGGCTTCGAATCCTAAAATACTTCGCCCACCTACCTCCAAGTTCCAGATAACTCGCACGAAAAAAGTCTTACATAAGTATGATTTTACAGTCTTCTCTTATCGTCTTAATTTATAAACTCTAGTGCAACTCCGCTTGTGTGCGCCGCGCTTCAGACGTCCTAACTGTGCGGCCATTGGGAAGGGCAGTGGGAATTACGGGATGCCATTAACTGCCATGCGATCCTTACTGGTAGCAAATATTGTTAATGTCGCCTAAATCGACGCATTTTCAAATGCCAAAAGAACACTTCATGGCGACACGATGCGCTGAGGCCTACTAGTGGCAAACATACGATGCAGCTAAATTAAAGCCAAATGACGAATTCCATGCAATACGTTGCAAAGAAGTAAATAACGCAAAAACTTCGACAAAAAAGACAAACGTTGAAAAATCGTTTAGAATATAAATGCTGGCGACAACACTAAAAACAACACCAACTGGTTAATAGATAAACTAACTCACAGCGAAAGATGCGGACGTACGAGTGCCAGAGATTAGAAAGGAAGATGCAGTCAAGCGCAGTCGAATGGACGCAAACACAGACAAAGGCAGATGGTAGACGCGTTGGAGAAGCGAATATTTGTGCGTCGTATGGATGCGTATTTCACATGAAAAACAAATGAAAATGTGAAATGAGTGCGGAGCGAAAGGGAGGGTAGAGGGAAAGCAATCAACACAATTCAATGAAAAAAACAGCCAAAAGGAAAAAAGTCAACAAACGGCGTTCAACAAATGAAGTTAGTAGTCGGAGAGGGCCGCTCTACTACCAACTGCAGCTAAATAGATACATACATGTGCATGTACATATGTATGTATTTATCTTTATTTGTCTATCTGTTTGTCGACAATGTTGCGCCGGCGCAAAGACTACTGGCGAGATGGACGCAATAGACAAGCAGGTGTCCGCAAGGGGCAAGTTAGAATTATGCGTAAATAATGAATAAACATGTGGCGAATTTGTTGCTGGCAGCAGACACAAACACACACACACACACACAAGTAACCGTTGAAACACAATACCGACGAGCGGCGAATTTTCGCACAGTAGTGCGACGACGGTGGCAACTTTCGCACAAAAATTTCGCTACGACGACAACGAATTCAGCTGCTTATGACAAGGTACAATTAAAATCTTTGCAAATAATAAGATTATTAATTTTTAACAAAAACTAATACACTATTTTTCAATTTCGATTTAATAACTTGAGAATATTTAGCATATGGCCACAAGGGATCGTATTTTGCCGCTGCCGCCAGCGACGACGATAGAAATAAGTCTATCGTTGCGAACAGTCGTCGGACGAACGTCGCCGTTTGCTTTGGTTGTGTGCGTCTTTTAATTTTTACTGCGAACATTCGCAGCGAAAAATTCGCCGTTCGTCGGCATTGTGTTTCAGCGGCAAGTAATACAAATGGATGATGATGACGAATGCAAGCAGGCGCGATGAACACATCCTCTTGCCGTGAATGACAAAGTGTATATGCAACAGTTGCAACAACAGCGTGAGCAGTCGGGGAAGGCACGTCAACATGAACATTAACAAAGATACTAGTCGTCAACAGACTGCAAGTCCAACCTCCAACGGCCAGAGGCGGCGATTAGTCGCGAGGGATTTGACCAAAAAGTTAAGACATAAGAAAGCAATCGTATGTATGAACAAATGCATTCACATATGTATGTATGTATGTATGTATGTATGTATGCATGGTGTAGCTTTGGTTTGTATGTAGGTTTGGTTTGCTGTTGAAGTGTTGATTTTAATGATTATTTACGCATAAGCAGGAGAAGATGAAGATGCCACTGGCCAAGTGGGCTTGTGCGTGGTATATTGCTTGCTTGCCAGCCGATGAGATCGAAAGCGTACAGCGTTCGGTATGAATAAGCAACCGAGTGTCGGTACCACCATTATTTAATGAAGCAGGAGGCCACCGAAGTAGAGGTCTCATGCATTTGAAGCTGTCGGCAGCTTAAGGGAACCATAAGTCAAGCATTTTAAATGGCCTAAATGCCTAAAAAGGAGGGCTATTTTTACACAGCAAATTGAGATTCGAAATGGGTTTAGAAGTACAGTGCTCAAAAATCCTCGGAGAATAATTTTTTATGAACCAATATCAGGGATGATGCAAATGGGATAAATATCGTGGAGTTTGTGAAGTTAGATTATAGAAAGTTTGTCGGTTTGTCGGCCAAGATCAAACAGCTTCTCCAATTGCCTCTCTCGGCTGCGAATTTGTGCCAGTTGGTTATCCCGAGCACAGACAGGTCCTTCTGCACTCGTGACTGTTCATCCTTGGCTGCGAAAAATATTGATTTATTTCAAAGCTCTAATGGTCAAACCCTTAGCAAAAAGGAACTCGACTATCAGTGCCCTTTAAAGGTTTATTAGGGAAGCGCTGGTTGTCTTGGGAATACTGGGTTAGGGAGAATCTTCAGAGATACGAAAGACCTTTGAGGCCGTGTTGCCACTTGTTTCTGTCATAGCCGTTCAATTATGTTATCTTCTCTTATCGTATGTACATATGTATCTATATATTCTATCCAACCAACTCACAATATAAATTTTACCTTTTAAATATTGCAGAAGACAATTTGCTCCTCCTCATAATAATCATTTGCTATGAACTTCATGGTCGCTGGATTACTATTTGTTACACCGAAGTCACCGAAGTATTTTCCGCTTGAAATTCATGAAAGAAAAACTTTTTGCCACAACATTAAAGATTATATAAAACGAGCGTGTTGTAATGCCATTTGGCTTTGGTCAATGACGTCTTTGGCTATTTGCCGTTGCCGTTGCCGTTGCCGTTCACTTTCCTGTCTTTGCAGTCGCTCATATTGCTGGTGTTGTGTTGTTTTTGTCTTCGCTGTTGATGTGCTTGATGATAATAATTCTAAGTTGCAGATGTTGCTAACAAAAAATTTCGTTTAACCACAGCAACAGCAACAACAATAGCAAAAGACAAGTTGGCGGTTTGAAAGCAATGGCGGCT
>NW_016173117.1:0-12292 GCF_001687245.7 Rhagoletis zephyria
ATTTCTCTAAATTACCGTTATATGGGATGTGGGCGTTGTTATTGTCCGAATTAAAAGATTTGGTATGGTGTACCAAGGCCAACAACTGTGCCAAGTTTGGAAGAAATTGGTGCAGTAGTTACCAAGATACACACATGTAACCATAAGTGGGCGTGGCTACGCCCACTTTCCAAAAATTTATAATATTCTTATTTTTCGTCTAAAAATTATTGTAAATATCAATTTTGAGTGAATTATCTTCAGTANGGAAACCTACATACCAAATTTCGTTGAGATATCTCAATTTTTGCTCGAGTTATCGTGTACACGGACACACGGACAGACGGACAGACGGACAGACGGACGGACAGACAGACATGGCTTAATCAATTTCTTTTTTCATCCTGATCATTTATGTATACATTTGTCTATATCTACCTCGATTCGTTTTGGCTGTTACAAACAACCGTTATGTGAACAAAATTAATATACCCTTGTGCACAAGTGCGCTCGGGTATAAATATAATTGGGTATATACTAGATTTGACCCAAATAGGAAAAGGGACTACAAAAAAGATAATTTAGGAAGTTAAATAATCTGAGTCTGCATAATACTTAAATTCATTCATTAATTCATTGATCCTAGGAAATTAGACTGACCTCAAAAGGAAAGAACTAATTTTCTTACGTGTAATTTCTTTGGGAAAACTATAAAGGCTCGACGTGCGACCTTTTACAATTGTTCTAGATAGGGGCGACTCATTTTTATTCTGGTTGCATTGCAGGATTTTTTTGTTTGTGACGTAGTCTAATATGTACAAATACATAATAGCGCCTAATCATTAGAGTGGGTTGCGAACAAATTTTTTTGCTAAACACTCTATCACGCACCGCTAGCCCTCCAATTAGGAAAGCTTAATTCGAAACTAATTTTATGCCTGAATCATGCCCTAAAAATTACCTAACTTAATTTTTTCCGTAAACTTGTCTACCTTGAAACTTTAAGTGGCCTTACAATGTAGATAAATTAGTAAAAGTGTGTTTTCTTATATATATATATTTATGTATGACGACCCTGCAAACCATTTTTTCAGGGTATTCTGCATTGTAAAGAAATATTAAAGAATTTGTTAAGATTTAATTCGATTTTTTGCCGAATTTTCTAAAATGAAATAAATTACGCATACTTCCATTCTTTCATTTTAGAAAATTCGGCAAAAATTCGGATGAGATCTTAACGAATTCTATAAAATTTCTGTACAATTCAGAATGCTCTGAAAAAATGGTTTGCAGGTCCGTTCTAATAATAATAAATACCAGGGTTGTTGCGAATATTCGCATTTGCAACTGCCGAGCTTCCGCATTAATTTTAACATTCGCATTCGCTTTCGCATTCGCAATAATCAATGCGGAGCTTTTGCGAATGCGAATGTTGTGCAAGTGCATCGACAAAACGTATATATGGCAAACAAAATGACAAATTGTAGCCAATATTTTTGCCTGTGGTCGTGGGAGTATTTGTGTAACAAAACTGGTCAAATGTCATATTTATCAACTTTGATAAAAATGTCTTTAAACATATTATTTCTTAAGCTATATAACCGAACTATCAATGGGCAGTCATACAAGATCCAACTTTTACTTGACCTTTGACGTACGTCAAAGAGAACATAGTCTATTAAAAAAATTTTTCTCCTGTGCTTTAAATACCTGCATTGCTTTCTTCATTATGATCTTTTTGGACTTATCTTAAAAAAACTACTAGACACAAAAGAAGAAAGTGTGCACTGTAATTCTTAACCAAATTTTCGGGATTTGCCTTTGACATATATTCGTTTCAATAATTTCAAAGTAATTTTGTTACTTGGCGGGTAATATTTTTTTCAGTGAATCCTTGACTAAAAACTTCTGTGGTAAAACTGTTCCTTCTTTGCTATTTAAAGTCAAAGAGGAAGCTCCTTAAATAGGGATTCCCAGCAGAAATGATAAACGTCTGGCTATAAAGAGAATTGATGCTCAAATAATTAAAAAACTATAGGTCTGACCTTTAATAAGATAAAAATTACGTAGCTATCTGAGATTCAAATGCAAATAAAACAAGTAATTTTTAGCAAAAAAAAAACCGACTTCTACTCTCATATAAAAAAAAATATATATATATATCTCATGATCCACTGATCGGATCTTAACCAGATAGGGACCACCTCTGAGACACTACCTTTCCNGATAACCTCCTCCTTTTTTGGAAGTCGGTTAAAAACAGGGTGCTTTTTTAAAAAAAATAACAATATTCTGATCCGATTCGGCTGGCAGCCACGACTTTGATAACAGAATTTTGTTAAAAATTTTCATTCCTGGAAAATAATAATTTATTTTCCATATCCACCTATTTTGCTCCAGCCGCAGAAGGAAGCATTAAAAATAACAGAAACTAAAATCTAAAAACCTTCACGAAGTTACAGATTCCCCAAATTCTGAAACAGCCAATGGAATGAGAATTAAGAATTCTTTTTAAAGAGCTTTAAAAAAACCTGACACATCTGGTTTGGCTTGTAAGCGCTGTTTAAACAACGATCTCGCCATTATGCTAGATTCTAATTGTTTCTTAAAAATACTTGACATCCGCATCCGCATCCGCGGATGTCTAAAACTCCACATTCGCAACATCCCTAATACATACATATGTATGTATGTATATGTACATGCATAAATGTCATACATATGTATGTATGTACACATAATAATATGTGTTTGCGCAGCCGTTTATAAATTCATACTTACGCTTGCTTGTCATAAATAATCGGTATTTCAAAAGTAATGAGTCTTCAGGGAACTGTTTCGTAATAGCAACAGAATACAAATCATTTGTGTATTTTTGATTCATGAGCTAATATTTGGTGAATAAATATCCGTATATACATACATAGATACATACGCACATATACATATACAACACACAAAAATAAATTTTAGAGTATTTTTAAAAATTACTTCATGTTATGGCTATATATATATGTATATTTGTATGTATGGATGTATCTTTGCTGATTTATTACTTTTTCCAACAAAACATGAAGTTAGCACAAATTTTTACTTTTTATTAAAATAGTAAAACTCTTTTTTCTCCAAAGTCTCGGATAATGTTTTTGCTCCACGAAATTCTTAAATTACTTTATTTTTATTATTTACTATGAATTAAATTTGAGTTTATGAAGGATTTTATTTAGTAATGTTTTGTCGTAAGCTGCTTTTGTCAAAAAATGTTCAGCACTTCTTATGCCTTACAACAAAGCGTGATACAAATTTTTACTAAAATAACGATACTTTTAACTCAGTGTCTCAAAAGCGAGATAACCAAAAATGGATAGCGCCATTTCAAAGGTCTTGATTAGTTTAGTATGACCCCATTATTAACTCAATTTGTACTAATTTACCGATCAAATTTTAGCCAATGACTCGGAAACTAAAGGAGATATCTAAAATCTGATAACACCAATCGAAGGATCTAATTTTTAAATACATAAATGTATAAAGTCATCCAAATGGCGCTTATGTCAATCTTTTATACAGACGATGTTCTGTCGATAAATTGGAATTTCGTGTGCATCGGGCATATACTTAGTATAGAGTACATATTCGAAACTAATTACAGTTATACTTCAAACTACCAACTAAACTCCGTATTTGCAAAAAAAAATAAAATAGCCTGAAAAATAATAAAAATATGGAAATAACAAAAACACGGATTTGAAACAATTATGAACAAGGGCAACAAAATTAATGAATCAAGCATCTCTCTGTGCTGCCATCACTATGATTTTTCAATCAAACTGTCTGGTGATTTTAATTTTTTTTAATGACGATCCATATTCAAAAATTAATTTGGACCAACTTCTATTCAATAAAAATAACAACAAATTTCTTTTGTAATAACATTTCTTCCCATATGAAGTTGCATGCATTTTTAAAGTTACGAGGTGAGTTCAAATGCAAATGAAGTACTCAAGGAAAATAAAATTCTCGGAAGTCTTGACAAAACCGACTTTTAAAGGGCCGATTTCACTTACTTTTTAATCATATCTTTCTTCTTACTTTTTAATCATATATTTCTTCTTAATAACAAAATTGCATGACTTCTTTTTAAAGGTCGTTTTATCGATGCTTTCCACACCCGTTATGTTTAAGAAAAAAGTGTTAAAAAGTTCATAAGGCTATTTCTGTCTGTTTTAGTATGAAATAAGGTTGTGTGCAAAACACGAGCGAAATTAAACAACAAAAAAAAATAGTGTTGCGACCACTCTTGAGTCGTGCTTCTTCTCTTCCAAAATGCATCGGCTCCAAAAAAACTAATTGAGATAGCTGCTCTTCACCCGTTATATATGTACATATCCCTTTAAATTATTGTTTAATTTAAAAAAAAATTAAAAAAGAGGTGTGAAAAAAAATTTGGTGATTCCATATTTAATTTCGCACCGTTCCTTCTTTCTTTTGGCGAAATTTCTGGCCTCCTTATTACCAAGTAAGGCATTAATAAAATTAACTATTCAATATATGTATGTGCATATGTATGTGTAGCATGGCATAGGTTTGGCAGAGGAAACATAAAAACGGTTTCTTCATTTCATGTTGTAGGCATCGCAGAGAAATTATTTTAATAACATTTTTCTATACTTTCTATTCAAAGCTTTTTTTTGATTTTTGAAATCTCGAGTGGCTTATCTACAACGTTGTGTTTTCGAATGTATACCAACTTATTGAATGCTAGCAGCTCTCCAGTGAGCACAAGTTTACTCTAGTATTCGTACCTATCTGTAGTAAACACTTTTTCTCTCTCTGCCCGCCAGTAGATGTCAATGGTAGAAAAAGCCTTAAAGACTTTGCCAAATCAGTAACCATTTGTGGTAGTCAAAATGCTGCCAACTACAAAGCATTTGCAAAAATACAAAAATTTTATTCACACAAAGTTGACGATTGTCTATGGCCAATTTAAAGAAACTAAAATACAGATGCTTAAGTATGTATGCTTATGTATGTATGTATGTAGCATATTCACGACTGAAACGTCTGAGCAAAATGTGCAACAGTTAAGTAATTCCAAAGCGACCTTAAAAAAATTCATAAACCAAATGCTGAATTTTAGACACTTTAACATGCACAGTGATTGCTTGTTTTTAAAGAGTAAAATACAAGTTGTTTAATATTTGTGGGTTAAGTAAAAATAAATGTTTGGCGAGTTTTGCAAGTAAATACATGTAAATTTTCATGCTTTTAACCATATTTCCTGTAATCTCTTTGAGCTGTATCAAATTTTATCTTTAATTAAAGCTTTGGCAGTCTTTTCTTGCTCGACACACTGAGGCCAAATTGAAATAAGTTTCTTTATGCATTTGGTTTTTGCACATTTTGCAGAAATTTCAATTTGCATTTATTTTGGCAGCCAGACAAATATTATTCATGCATAAATATGTATGTATGTAAATGTAAATAAGCTGATTTTTGAACATACAGACGTATCCCTGTGGGAAAATGTTATGTATGGTAATCGAAAAAAAAAAACATTCAGCAAAACAGTATCCCCTACCGCGATGTCCTAAGAAAAGTAGGGCATTCAATTTTACATTACCTAGTACAGGTAGAGTACAGTACAGTAGTAGTGTCGTCTTTATTTTGCCTATGAATACGCCCCATTGTTTCCAAAAACTGCAAATGTTTGTCAGACTTTACAAATTTAAAATCAGATTTGGATTTAGATGAAAAAACCAGACGGATTAAAGTCACTGAAGAGTTTTCTTTGGTAACAAATTCTGTTATGGACGGATTTTCATCGAGGTTTTCTGTATTCAAGGAGTTATCGGAAACACTCAAATTTATTCGTATCCTGATGTGACTTCACGTGATAAACTGAACTTGTTTAAATTTGATTGGCTTTAAATCGAAAATTTTGAAATGCAGCTGATTGAGTTCCAGTGTAATTCATTATAGACTAAAACCTTAGTAGAAACGAGGAAATAGTTAGAATTAATCGAATTAGAATGAAGGTCCGCCAGTATGAGCAAAAATGCTACCTAATACTAAAATTTTGGAAACTTGGAATTACGTTTCAGCTGTCTGCAGAAGCTGGCGTTTGCACACAAGGTACGCGGAGACATTTAAGAGACGTTTAATTCGTTTTTATTTTTTAATTTTCACGATTTAAGTGTCAACTTAAATCTTTTTGGAACATCATTCCTTATATTGAATAATTCTTTGGAAATATTGGTCGCATGTATGTATAACGGTTCGCCGACCCTGACGTAGTAGATAATCGCGGAATTTATGCCTTTTAATATGAAGTTTTTTTAACTTTTTGGATACATTAGAATACTCATTTTATATATTAATTAGCTATAGAATCTAAAACTCATACAAAAACCATTACATTATTTATCACGCATATAACGCATTACTAACTACTTTTCCCTTTGGGGTATATGATAGCGCCGTAGCGATCTACGTATGTATATAAAAGCAGTGTATGCGTTTATGATGCTTGCATTTAATTTATTTTGTGCGTAAATTTATGTTTATTGTTATTATTATTATTACTAGGATTTTCAGCACGTCATCTGTCATGCATGCAAAGCACTATATTTCGGGCAAAAATTACTGCATTCGTTATTATTATAAATACTAATGATTTGAACTGTGTGTTTGAGCTTTTTATTTCTGTGTTTTTGTTGAATTCCGAATGTCCTTCGCAAATTTTATTGTGACAAATTGCTCGATTTGACATGTGTAGAGAATGTTTCCAAAATTTATTCAACGAAGATTTATTTAAAATTTTAAATATTCGTAGCGGAAGAACTTCGTCCTTAAATAAATGGTATGGTGCGGTAATGAGGGATACATATGTACAATGATTATTAAATATCATTGAGGCATCGAGTTCACACAGAAAATTGAAATAAATTGGCAAAGTTTCCATAAAATATATCTGCTTCAAAACGCAGGTTCTTTCTTTTGTCCCATCCGTGACAGAATAAATAACTCAGAGTTTTCCCATATATTTAAAAGTAAGTGGGATTTTTTTCGTATTTGGTAATAATTCATACGTACAATAGTGAATTAGGTATAGATTTTTCAAAATGTAGAATTGTTGAGTACGTTATCCTTAAATTTTGAAAAGAAAATACATTTGTATTTAAATTTAACGAAAAAAATATATATTTTTCTGTTTGAAACAATAAAATCTAGAAATCAAAAGCAAATGAAATAAACAAAAGAAAAAAAAAACAAATTAAAAAAGGAAAAATAAATGAAAAAAGTTTCTCTAAATCTAAGAAATTAAGAAATACATTTTTAAGTTTTTGTGTATTTTTCTAGCATTTAAAATCGAATCTTTGTGGCATATTTTGCGGCGCACTAGAAATCTCAACAGTGATGAGCTAAGTTTTGTGACTCTGTTAGAATAGACGGGTAAATTAAACAGGAAATATTCTTCTTAAAAGCATAAATTCTAAAAATTAAAAGCAAATTAAATTAAGAAAGAAAAAAGAAACTACATAAAATAGGTTCCTAACCGTTAAATTAAATTAAAAAATGTACCTATATTTTTCTTTTTAAAACAATAGAGTCTAAAAAATAATAATTAAATTAACAAAGAAAAATTGTTAGTTGTTGTTGCTTTTCTGACCGAATAACAATTTATATGAAATACATAAGTAATTTTGAAACAAAAAACAAAACCGACTTCAATTCTCATATAAAAAATTACTCTTACCGGTAATTTCTTCATGATAAATACAACAATCAGATCTATACCAAATTAGTATGGGAACTCCTCTCAGGTATTACCTTTCTATCAAAATATATAGAAATCGGTTAATTCGTCCAAAATTATGCGATAACATACATAAAAAAAATACAAAATATTCCGACGAATTGATAGTTAACTTTCTCCTCATTAAGCTTGAAGCCGTTTTTGATGAATATTTTTGTGGAAAATTAATTTAAAAATTTGATTGTAGTTGTATGCCAGAATAGCCCTGTCAGTTGAAAATACTTTTTGATTTTAGCACAAAAGTCTTCGAAAAAAGCTCTCTCATTCGCCACTCGAGGTGAAAAGCTATTTTTAGAGAAAGCACTTGTATATCATTTAGCTCGCGTCGTTCGAACGGTTACAATCGCCGAGTGAACAGAGCACATAAGTGCCGTTCGTAAGATTCGAGTTCGAGTCTCAGGCGGCGGAACTTTTTCTTTATATTTTTTATTCAATTTTTTTTAGTTTTAAATAATTAAAAAGAAAAAAGTTAATGTAACTTCATTTAATTAAAATTTTGTTTGCTTTATTTTAATTTTTTGTCTGGTTTAATTAAAATTTTTTTTTTATTTTTTACTTTTGATTGTTTTAAGATGGTTGCCAGATTAGCCAAGTGTCTTACGAAAGACTCTAGTCTTTCAAAAGACTGTGGTGAGCAGAAAGACCGTTACCAGAATAGCCCTTAAGTATTTCGCAATCTGTCTTTCATTTGTCTTAAAAAAGACTTTATACTATCTTAGTCAGAATTGCCCTGTAAGTTGCGGTGATTTAGTTAAGAAGAAAGAAGAAGAATTAGAAAAAGTTTTAAAGCTCATATTTTCCATAAGAGAGTACAATCTTAGGATTGCTGATGGCAACGCCTTGCTCCTCGTGCACAGCTTTTTTAAGCTTGCCGTAAGTTTTTGTTGTCGTGCAAATCTCTCTCTGCCAATTTTTGTTTTAGATAAACATCTTTACACTTTCCTTAAGATCATTAACAGCCAGAAAATATCCTGGGAGAAAAGCTTTCTAATCATTACATAGATTTTGTAGAGTAAGACATCTCTCTGATCACCGTTGCTTCAAATTCACTTACACATTTCTTCGCCATGTTTACCTCTGCTGCTTTTTCTAGCTAACATTACCCAAAAAAAAACTCATCAAAGCAGTGTGCAACGCTTCAAAATAGTTCAAATACCGCAATCAGAAACGCGCGAACAAATATTTGTTGTCTATTGATGGCGTTCACAAAGATTACCGCACACAAGCAATGCGCATATAAATATATGTATGTGCGTATGTACACAAATGAAACGTATACAAATACTCTGCTGTACTTTAAGCAAGGTCGTCAAAACCGCATATTCTGCCAAACTTTTTTTAAAATATTCTATCGTTATTTTTCGCAATAGAAAACTATTAACTATTTAGTTTATATAGGTATTTAAGTATATTTGAAAGAATCCTGCGTGTTTAATTTGTTAGGCCGCTAATCCCTAACTATAATTTTTTTGTCAAATTGTATTTCTAAAAATTTTTTGTTTTTATTATGAATGAAAACTGTAGGTCCTAAACCCAAATATATACATATCGATGGGCCTGTGCATTAACGGCACAACTCAAAAATAAAAACAAAGCCCGTACTACTAATAAGTGTTTAAAGTCTCTAATCCTTGTCTTTCCATATCAATTAGTAGAAAGAAACTAAGATTTTGTATGGTTTTAAACATACTTTTTTGCTTTATATTTTATATCGAATTAGCAGAATAGCGACCTAACGCGCTTGAACTTAAAATTTTTCCGGGCGTCTCCGAAACACCTATTAGTTCCAACATAAGTCATGGTTTCACCCTGTCGGAAAATGTAACTAACACCAATAAATAACAACTTGCAGTTTTTAAAAATTTCCTGGGGTTGATAAGTTTTTTTTTAAAACATGGAACCAAATTTCGAGTGACTGAAATAAGTTACACGGACTTACTAACTTCTATGTGCCCGTGAAAGTTATTTCAGACTCAATTTCTACGCAGATAAGATATAACATCCATGGAACTTAATTCAAGACTTACATAACTATCGGGAAATCTCTAGGATCACCTCATGAAAGTTATGCCATGAATTAACTTCAACAAAAAATTTATAAAATGATCATTATTTGGGGAAAAATTCAATTACGATTTCAGTACCACAATTATAACATAGGGCAACACTGATTTTTTTGTGCCGGAGAAAATGTTAAACCTGCTTTTGATAGACTATGAATCCGTATTAAGTTTCCATCAGCTCCGAATTTTGAGGAAAACGAGTTCGAAGTGTTAAAAAATTGTTTTTTCTGCAATATTTTAGATGCTCTAGCAAACAAACTAAAGGGGACTACATCTTCCACTTAGGCTTAAATAACAGCTAGAATACCCGGCAACTTACTATTCCTGATATACTATCTCTGCTCCTTTACCCGATTGTCACTGGGATACTGGGAAATTGTGCTAGTGAAAAAGAAATTATGTCAAAATCAACTTATGCTGCTCAATAAATTACTATAAGTTACCATTAAGTCAAGGTACAGGAATGGTATTTTCAGGTATAGTTCAAATAAGATTACATGACCACTGAGAGTAAATACAATTTATTTTACGTTGATACAAATTTTCAGACTTACAGATTTGGAAACTGCTTGAGGCTTGTCAGAAGTGTTTGCGTTTGAAAAATCGATCAAGTCATCACCCAATTCTTCTTCGCTTTCTAATGGAGTTTTCTCGATTCAATTCACTAAAGCATCTTTCGATAAAAATTGTTCGATGCATATTTGTTACTCGAGCAATAATTTATAAGCGTTATTGATTTCTGAATCCCGTCGAATAGTTTGTTTTCTTTTATTTTTTATATAAATTTAAGATTTTTTTTTAAAAGAGGCTTTAATCAATTTTGTGCAGTGAGCGGCTTATTTAAAACAAAATAATCATAGAACTTATTTCAGACATATCTTGCATAAATCAGATCTGTGGAAGTAATATTCAGACATACACTTCCAAGGACCAAAAAATTTCTCGATAGTAGTAATTTCTCGACATAAATTCCATGGAACTTAGAAATTATATTTGAGGAGCCTGCTTAATGCACTTGCGTTCATAAGTATATGTACATATGTGAATAAGCTCTGTCACTGCCAATTTACGGCTGCAATGCTTGCATTTTCTTTGCATTTGTGCAACGTGATGCAATTTTCAATAGCAAATAATTTTAGAATTCCCTGACATGCGAGTATAGAACGTGAGTAAAAATTTAAGGCAAACAGAAGTATTTCTAAGCTACATATGCAATGTATGTATATGTTCACACTTGCATGTGTCTACGTCAATACATACATACGTAATGAGGTCTCCTTCACTTAAAGTAAATATGTATGTGTTGTGATTTGTTTTCTTAAACTGAGTATGTATATGTATGTAAGCATGTACTGTTGTATAAACCGCTTTTGTGGCTGCTTTAAATTACTTTTGAGACTGCAGATATTCAATTAAATGAAGCAGGAATATTTTCTCTTAATTTCAAAATAATTGCGGCCTTTAAAGTTGAGTTTACTGAATTAAATTTTTCGACCCGAGAATATTTCTCAAATTTGTAGCTGAGTTAAGGACTAATAAAAATTGGTTTCGCATAAGCTCAAAAATTTAGTCAGGGAACGTTCGAGGGAAGAAGTCTAAGGAATAAACTTTAATTTTGGTACGCACTACCTCCTCGCACTGACAAGTTTTCAATTTCCTAATTTTTTCCTTCACACACCAATGAGTGGCCTCTGCTTTGTGGCATAAAATTAAACTAAGCTTTTTTTGTTACACTCATAAATAGTTTTGCGGGCAATCTTATAATTCTATAGAAAACTCTTTCACCCCACCGTTTTCATCCCAAAAGTTTACCAATCAAAAAACTGTGCTTCAGGCAGTACCCGCCGCATGCAATTGGGAATTTCCGTCTCATTTCTGATGCAACACCAATAGATAAAAAAAAAAACACGAAAACTAAAAAAAATATCACAACGCACATGCACTGCCAAGTACAAAACACATTCATGCATATATACATATGCACATGCTCATGTATAGTAAGTGGTCTATAAGTTTGGACACAGGCGCAGAAGCAAGTAGTAAACCACTAACGGTAAGTAAAAGTAATAAACATTTTGTTGGTGGAAAAACATTTCTCAGTGGTACGTTCAGATTTCGATTTTCTGATTTTTGATTTCTGATTTCTTCTTCATTCGTACGAAAAGTTTTCATTATGCGCCCAAGGGTATGCAAGAGATTTTTATGCATTACATGGGTATTTGCTGGCGTAGCATGCTGCCTACATGGCGTATGAGTAACTAAAATTGGTGCTGTGGCGGTGGCAAGTGTAAGGGATTTGAAAATGTGCTGCAGGCAATAACAATTGAATGAATGGAAGCGCTGCCGAGTGGTCATTATTATTGTAAACTTTGATTTAACTTACGTATATACAGTGACGAGCAAAACTGTAACATGGTTTAACACTTTTTGT